>NW_027663746.1:0-124000 GCF_964034855.1 Anser brachyrhynchus | reverse complement strand
TGCACTCTCTGGACTCACTGCAGTGCATCCCCAGTGGTGACAGTGCACTCTCTGGACTCACTGCAGTGCATCCCCAGTGGTGACAGTGCACTCTCTGGACTCACTGCACTGCATCCCCAGTGGTGCCAGAGCACTCTCTGGACTCACTGCAGTGCATCCCCTCTGGTGCCAAAGCACTCTCTGGACTCCCGGCACCGCATCCCCAGTGGTGCCAGTGCACTCTCTGGACTCACTGCACTGCATCCCCAGTGGTGCCAGTGCACTCTCTGGAGTCACAGCACTGCATCCCCAGTGGTGCCAGTGCACTCTCTGGACTCACTGAAGTGCATTCTCAGTGGTGCCAGTGCACTCTCTGGACTCACTGCAGTGCATCCCCAGTGGTGCCAGTACACTCACTGGACTCACTGCACTGCATCCCCAGTGGTGCCAGTGCACTCTCTGGACTCACTAAACTGCATCACCAGTGGTGTCTCTGCACTCTCTGGACTCACTGCACTGCTTCCCCAGTGGTGCCAGTGCACTCACTGGACTCACTGCAGTGCATCCCCAGTTGTGCCAGTGCACTCTCTGGACTCACTGCAGTGCATCCCCAGTGGTGCCAGTGCACTCTCTGGACTCACTGCACTGCATCCCCAGTGGTGCCTGTGCGCTCTCTGGAGTCACAGCACTGCATCCCCAGTGGTGCCAGTGCAATCTCTGGACTCACTGCACTGCATCCCCAGTGGTGCTAGTGCACTGTGTGGACTCACTGTACTGCATTCCCGGTGGTGCCAGTGCAATCTCTGGACTCACTGCACTGCATCCCCAGTGGTGCCAGTGCACTCTCTGGACTCACTGCACTGCATCCCCAGTGGTGCCTGTGCGCTCTCTGGAGTCACAGCACTGCATCCCCAGTGGTGCCAGTGCAATCTCTGGACTCACTGCACTGCATCCCCAGTGGTGCCAGTGCACTCTCTGGACTCACTGAAGTGCATTCTCAGTGGTGCCAGTGCACTCTCTGGACTCACTGCAGTGCATCCCCAGTGCTGCCAGTGCACTCTCTGGACTCACTGAACTGCATCCCCAGTGGTGCCAGTGCACTCTCTTGAGTCACCGCACTGCATCCCCTGTGGTGCAAGAGCACTCTCTGGACTCACAGCAGTGCATCACCAGTGGTGCCAGTGCACTCTCTGGACTCACTGCACTGCATCCCCAGTGGTGCCAGTGCACTCTCTGGACTCACTGCACTGCATCCCCAGTGGTGCTAGTGCACTGTGTGGACTCACTGTACTGCATTCCCGGTGGTGCCAGTGCAATCTCTGGACTCACTGCACTGCATCCCCAGTGGTGCCAGTGCACTCTCTGGACTCACTGCACTGCATCCCCAGTGGTGCCTGTGCGCTCTCTGGAGTCACAGCACTGCATCCCCAGTGGTGCCAGTGCAATCTCTGGACTCACTGCACTGCATCCCCAGTGGTGCCAGTGCACTCTCTGGACTCACTGAAGTGCATTCTCAGTGGTGCCAGTGCACTCTCTGGACTCACTGCACTGCATCCCCAGTGGTGCCAGTGCACTCTCTGGACTCACTGAACTGCATCCCCAGTGGTGCCAGTGCACTCTCTTGAGTCACCGCACTGCATCCCCTGTGGTGCAAGAGCACTCACTGGACTCACTGCAGTGCATCCCCAGTGGTGCCAGTGCACTCTCTGGACTCACTGCAGTGCATCCCCAGTGGTGCCAGTGCACTCTCTGGACTCACTGCACTGCATCCCCAGTGGTGCCTGTGCGCTCTCTGGAGTCACAGCACTGCATCCCCAGTGGTGCCAGTGCAATCTCTGGACTCACTGCACTGCATCCCCAGTGGTGCCAGTGCACTCACTGGACTCACTGCACTGCATCCCCAGTGGTGCCAGTGCACTCTCTGGACTCACTAAACTGCATCACCAGTGGTGTCTCTGCACTCTCTGGACTCACTGCACTGCTTCCCCAGTGGTGCCAGTGCACTCACTGGACTCACTGCAGTGCATCCCCAGTGGTGCCAGTGCACTCTCTGGACTCACTGCAGTGCATCCCCAGTGGTGCCAGTGCACTCTCTGGACTCACTGCACTGCATCCCCAGTGGTGCCTGTGCGCTCTATGGAGTCACTGCACTGCATCCCCAGTGGTGCCAGTGCAATCTCTGGACTCACTGCACTGCATCCCCAGTGGTGCTAGTGCACTGTGTGGACTCACTGTACTGCATTCCCGGTGGTGCCAGTGCAATCTCTGGACTCACTGCACTGCATCCCCAGTGGTGCCAGTGCACTCTCTGGACTCACTGAAGTGCATTCTCAGTGGTGCCAGTGCACTCTCTGGACTCACTGCACTGCATCCCCAGTGGTGCCAGTGCACTCTCTGGACTCACTGAACTGCATCCCCAGTGGTGCCAGTGCACTCTCTTGAGTCACCGCACTGCATCCCCTGTGGTGCAAGAGCACTCTCTGGACTCACAGCAGTGCATCACCAGTGGTGCCAGTGCACTCTCTGGACTCACTGCACTGCATCCCCAGTGGTGCCAGTGCACTCTCTGCACTCACTGCACTGCATCCCCAGTGGTGCTAGTGCACTGTGTGGACTCACTGTACTGCATTCCCGGTGGTGCCAGTGCAATCTCTGGACTCACTGCACTGTATCCCCAGTGGTGCCAGTGCACTCTCTGGACTCACTGCACTGCATCCCCAGTGGTGCCTGTGCGCTCTCTGGAGTCACAGCACTGCATCCCCAGTGGTGCCAGTGCAATCTCTGGACCCACTGCACTGCATCCCCAGTGGTGCCAGTGCACTCTCTGGACTCACTGAAGTGCATTCTCAGTGGTGCCAGTGCACTCTCTGGACTCACTGCACTGCATCCCCAGTGGTGCCAGTGCACTCTCTGGACTCACTGAACTGCATCCCCAGTGGTGCCAGTGCACTCTCTTGAGTCACCGCACTGCATCCCCTGTGGTGCAAGAGCACTCTCTGGACTCACAGCAGTGCATCCCCAGTGGTGCCAGTGCACTCTCTGGACTCACTGCACTGCATCCCCAGTGGTGCCAGTGCACTCCCTGGACTCACTGCACTGCATCTCCAGTGGTGACAGTGCACTGTGTGGACTCACTGTACTGCATTCCCGGTGGTGCCAGTGCAATCTCTGGACTCACTGCACTGCATCCCCAGTGGTGCCAGTGCACTCTCTGGACTCACTGCACTGCATCCCCAGTGGTGCCTGTGCGCTCTCTGGAGTCACAGCACTGCATCCCCAGTGTTGCCAGTGCAATCTCTGGACTCACTGCACTGCATCCCCAGTGGTGCCAGTGCACTCTCTGGACTCACTGAAGTGCATTCTCAGTGGTGCCAGTGCACTCTCTGGACTCACTGCACTGCATCCCCAGTGGTGCCTGTGCACTCTCTGGACTCACTGCAGTGCATCCCCAGTGGTGCAAGTGCACTCTCTCGAGTCACTGCACTACATCCCCAGTGGTGCCAGTGCACTCACTGGACTCACTGTACTGCACTGGACTCACTGCACTGCATCCCCAGTGGTGCCAGTGCACTCTCTTGAGTCACCGCACTGCATCCCCTGTGGTGCAAGAGCACTCCCTGGATTCACTGCAGTGCTTCCCCAGTGGTGCGAGTGCACTCTCTGGACTCACTGCACTGCATCCCCAGTGGTGCCAGTGCACTCTGTGGACTCACTGCACTGCATCCCCAGTGGTGACAGTGCACTCTCTGGACTCACTGCAGTGCATCCCCAGTGGTGACAGTGCACTCTCTGGACTCACTGCAGTGCATCCCCAGTGGTGCCAGTGCACTCTCTGGACTCACTGCACTGCATCCCCAGTGGTGCCAGTGCACTCTCTGGACTCACTAAACTGCATCACCAGTGGTGTCTCTGCACTCTCTGGACTCACTGCACTGCTTCCCCAGTGGTGCCAGTGAACTCACTGGACTCACTGCAGTGCATCCCCAGTGGTGCCAGTGCACTCTCTGGACTCACTGCACTGCATCCCCAGTGGTGCCAGTGCACTCTCTGGACTCACTGCAGTGCATCCCCAGTGGTGCCAGTGCACTCTCTGGACTCACTGCACTGCATCCCCAGTGGTGCCTGTGCGCTCTCTGGAGTCACAGCACTGCATCCCCAGTGGTGCCAGTGCAATCTCTGGACTCACTGCACTGCATCCCCAGTGGTGCCAGTGCACTCTCTTGAGTCACCGCACTGCATCCCCTGTGGTGCAAGAGCACTCCCTGGACTCACAGCAGTGCATCACCAGTGGTGCCAGTGCACTCTCTGGACTCACTGCACTGCATCCCCAGTGGTGCCAGTGCACTCTCTGGACTCACTGCACTGCATCCCCAGTGGTGCTAGTGCACTGTGTGGACTCACTGTACTGCATTCCCGGTGGTGCCAGTGCAATCTCTGGACTCACTGCACTGCATCCCCAGTGGTGCCAGTGCACTCTCTGGACTCACTGCACTGCGTCCCCAGTGGTGCCTGTGCGCTCTCTGGAGTCACAGCACTGCATCCCCAGTGGTGCCAGTGCAATCTCTGGACTCACTGCACTGCATCCCCACTGGTGCCAGTGCACTCTCTGGACTCACTGAAGTGCATTCTCAGTGGTGCCAGTGCACTCTCTGGACTAACTGCACTGCATCTCCAGTGGTGCCAGTGCACTCTCTGGACTCACTGCACTGCATCCCCAGTGGTGCCAGTGCACTCTCTTGAGTCACCGCACTGCATCCCCTGTGGTGCAAGAGCACTCTCTGGACTCACAGCAGTGCATCACCAGTGGTGCCAGTGCACTCTCTGGACTCACTGCACTGCATCCCCAGTGGTGCCAGTGCACTCTCTGGACTCACTGCACTGCATCCCCAGTGGTGCTAGTGCACTGTGTGGACTCACTGTACTGCATTCCCGGTGGTGCCAGTGCAATCTCTGGACTCACTGCAGTGCATCCCCAGTGGTGCCAGTGCACTCTCAGGACTCACTGCACTGCATCCCCAGTGGTGCCAGCGCACTCTCTGGACTCACTGCACTGCATCCCCAGTAGTGACAGTGCACTCTCTGGACTCACTGCAGTACATCCCCAGTGGTGCCAGTGCACTCTCTGGACTCACTGCACTGCATCCCCAGTAGTGCCAGTGCACTCTCTGGACTCACTGCACTGCATCCCCAGTGGTGCCAGTGCACTCACTGGATTCACTGCACTGCATCCCCAGTGGTGCCAGTGCACTCTCTGGACTCACTGCACTGCATTCCCAGTGGTGCCAGTGCACTCTCTGGACTCACTACAGTGCATCCCCAGTGGTGCCAGTGCACTCTCTGGACTCACTGCACTGCATCCCCAGTGGTGCCAGTGCAATCTCTGGACTCACTGCACTGCATCCCCAGTGGTGCTAGTGCACTGTGGGGACTCACTGTACTGCATTCCCGGTGGTGCCAGTGCAATCTCTGGACTCACTGCACTGCATCCCCAGTGGTGCCAGTGCACTCTCTGGACTCACTGCACTGCATCCCCAGTGGTGCCTGTGCGCTCTCTGGAGTCACAGCACTGCATCCCCAGTGGTGCCAGTGCAATCTCTGGACTCACTGCACTGCATCCCCAGTGGTGCCAGTGCACTCGCTGGACTCACTGAAGTGCATTCTCAGTGGTGCCAGTGCACTCTCTGGACTCACTGCAGTGCATCCCCAGTGGTGCCAGTGCACTCTCTGGACTCACTGAACTGCATCCCCAGTGGTGCCAGTGCACTCTCTTGAGTCACCGCACTGCATCCCCTGTGGTGCAAGAGCACTCTCTGGACTCACAGCAGTGCATCACCAGTGGTGACAGTGCACTCTCTGGACTCACTGCACTGCATCCCCAGTGGTGCCAGTGCACTCTCTGGACTCACTGCACTGCATCCCCAGTGGTGCTAGTGCACTGTGTGGACTCACTGTACTGCATTCCCGGTGGTGCCAGTGCAATCTCTGGACTCACTGCACTGCATCCCCAGTGGTGCCAGTGCACTCTCTGGACTCACTGCACTGCATCCCCAGTGGTGCCTGTGCGCTCTCTGGAGTCACAGCACTGCATCCCCAGTGGTGCCAGTGCAATCTCTGGACTCACTGCACTGCATCCCCAGTGGTGCCAGTGCACTCTCTGGACTCACTGAAGTGCATTCTCAGTGGTGCCAGTGCACTCTCTGGACTCACTGCACTGCATCCCCAGTGGTGCCAGTGCACTCTCTGGACTCACTGAACTGCATCCCCAGTGGTGCCAGTGCACTCTCTTGAGTCACCGCACTGCATCCCCTGTGGTGCAAGAGCACTCACTGGACTCACTGCAGTGCATCCCCAGTGGTGCCAGTGCACTCTCTGGACTCACTGAACTGCATCCCCAGTGGTGCCAGTGCACTCTCTGGACTCACTGCACTGCATCCCCAGTGGTGCCTGTGCGCTCTCTGGAGTCACAGCACTGCATCCCCAGTGGTGCCAGTGCAATCTCTGGACTCACTGCACTGCATCCCCAGTGGTGCCAGTGCACTCTCTGGACTCACTGCAGTGCATCCCCAGTGGTGCCAGTGCACTCTCTGGACTCACTGCAGTGCATCCCCAGTGGTGCCAGTGCACTCTCTGGACTCACTGCACTGAAGCCCCAGTGGTGCCAGTGCACTCTCTGGACTCACTGCACTGCATCCCCAGTGGTGCCAGTGCACTCTCTGGACTCACTGCACTGCATCCCCAGTGGTGCCAGTGCACTCTCTGGACTCACTGCAGGGCATCCCCAGTGGTGCCAGTGCACTCTCTGGACTCACTGTACTGCACCCCCATTGGTGCCAGTGCACTCACTGGACTGACTGCACTGCATCCCCAGTGGTGCCAGTGCACTCTCTGGACTCACTGCACTGCATCCCCACTGGTGCCAGTGTACTCTCTGGACTCACTGCACTGCATCCCCAGTGGTGCCAGTGCACTCACTGGACTCACTGGACACATCCCCAGTGGTGCCAGTGCACTCTCTGGACTCACTGCAGTGCATCCCCAGTGGTGCCAGTGCACTCTCTGGACTCACTGCACTGCACCCCACTGGTGCCAGTGTACTCTCTGGACTCACTGCAGTGCATCCCCAGTGGTGCCAGAGCACTCTCTGGACTCACTGCACTGCATCCCCACTGGTGCCAGTGCACTCTCTGGACTCACCGGGGTGCATCCCCAGTTGTGCCAGTGCACTCTCTGGACTCAACGCACTGCATCCCCAGTGGTGCCAGTGCACTCTCTGGACTCACTGCAGTGCATCCCCAGTGGTGCCAGTGCACTCTCTGGACTCACTGTAGTGCATCCCCAGTGGTGCCAGTGCACTCTCTGGACTCACTGCAGTGCATCCCCAGTGGTGCCAGTGCACTCTCTGGACTCACTGTACTGCATCACCAGTGGTGCCAGTGCACTCTCTGGACTCACTGCAGTGCATTCCCAGTGGTGCCATTGCACTCTTTGGACTCACTGCACTGCATCCCCATTGGTGCCAGTGCACTCTCTGGACTCACTGCACTGCATCACAGGTGGTGCCAGTGCACTCTCTGGACTCACTGCACTGCATCCCCAGTGGTGCCAGTGCACTCTCTGCACTCACTTCTCTGCATTCCCAGTGGTGCCAGTGAAGTCTCTGGACTCACTGCACTGCATCCCCAGTGGAGCCAGTGCAATCTCTGGACTCACTGCAGTGCATCCCCAGTGATGCCAGTGCACTCTCTGGACTCACTGCAATGCATCCCCAGTGGTGCCAGTGCACTCTCTGGACTCACTGCAGTGCATCTCCAGTGGTGCCAGTGCACTCTCTGGACTCACTGCAGTGCATCCCCAGTGGTGCCACTGCACTCTCTCGAGTCACTGCACTACATCCCCAGTGGTGCCAGTGCACTCACTGGACTCACTGTACTGCATCATCTGTGGTGCCAGTGCACTCTCTGGACTCACTGCAATGCATCTCCAGTGGTGCCAGTGCACTCTCTGGACTCACTGCACTGCATCCCCAGTGGTGCCAGTGCACTCTCTGGACTCACTGCACTGTATCCCCAGTGGTGCCAGTGCACTCACTGGATTCACTGCAGTGCATCCCCAGTGGTGCCAGTGCACTCTCTGGACTCACTGCACTGCATCCCCAGTGGTGCCAGTGCACTCTGTGGACTCACTGCACTGCATTCCCAGTGGTGACAGTGCACTCTCTGGACTCACTGCAGTGCATCCCCAGTGGTGACAGTGCACTCTCTGGACTCACTGCAGTGCATCCCCAGTGGTGCCAGTGCACTCTCTGGACTCACTGCACTGCATCCCCAGTGGTGCCAGTGCAGTCTCTGGAGTAACTGCAGTGCATCCCCACTGGTGCCAAAGCACTCTCTAGACTCCCGGCACCGCATCCCCAGTGGTGCCAGTGCACTCTCTGGAGTCACAGCACTGCATCCCCAGTGGTGCCAGTGCACTCTCTGGACTCACTGAAGTGCATCCCCAGTGGTGCCAGTGCACTCTCTGGACTCACTGAAGTGCATCCCCAGTGGTGCCAGTGTACTCTCTGGACTCACTGCAGTGCATCCCCAGTGGTGCCAGTACACTCACTGGACTCACTGCACTGCATCCCCAGTGGTGCCAGTGCACTCTCTGGACTCACTGGACTAAACTGCATCACCAGTGGTGTCTCTGCACTCTCTGGACTCACTGCAGTGCTTCCCCAGTGGTGCCAGTGCACTCACTGGACTCACTGCAGTGCATCACCAGTGGTGCCAGTGCACTCTCTGGACTTACTGCAGTGCATCCCCAGTGGTGCCAGTGCACTCTCTGGACTCACTGCACTGCATCCCCAGTGGTGCCTGTGCACTCTCTGGAGTCACAGCACTGCATCCCCAGTGGTGCCAGTGCAATCTCTGGACTCACTGCACTGCATCCCCAGTGGTGCCAGTGCACTCTCTGGACTCACTGAAGTGCATTCTCAGTGGTGCCAGTGCACTCTCTGGACTCACTGCACTGCATCCCCAGTGGTGCCAGTGCACTCTCTGGACTCACTGAACTGCATCCCCAGTGGTGCCAGTGCACTCTCTTGAGTCACCGCACTGCATCCCCTGTGGTGCAAGAGCACTCTCTGGACTCGAAGCAGTGCATCACCAGTGGTGCCAGTGCACTCTCTGGACTCACTGCACTGCATCCCCAGTGGTGCCAGTGCACTCTCTGGACTCACTGCACTGCATCCCCAGTGGTGCTAGTGCACTGTGTGGACTCACTGTACTGCATTCCCGGTGGTGCCAGTGCAATCTCTGGACTCACTGCACTGCATCCCCAGTGGTGCCAGTGCACTCTCTGGACTCACTGCACTGCATCCCCAGTGGTGCCTGTGCGCTCTCTGGAGTCACTGCACTGCATCCCCAGTGGTGCCAGTGCAATCTCTGGACTCACTGCACTGCATCCCCAGTGGTGCCAGTGCACTCTCTGGACTCACTGAAGTGCATTCTCAGTGGTGCCAGTGCACTCTCTTGAGTCACCGCACTGCATCCCCAGTGGTGCAAGAGCACTCTCTGGACTCACAGCAGTGCATCACCAGTGGTGCCAGTGCACTCTCTGGACTCACTGCACTGCATCCCCAGTGGTGCCAGTGCACTCTCTGGACTCACTGCACTGCATCCCCAGTGGTGCTAGTGCACTGTGTGGACTCACTGTACTGCATTCCCGGTGGTGCCAGTGCAATCTCTGGACTCACTGCACTGCATCCCCAGTGGTGCCAGTGCACTCTCTGGACTCACTGCACTGCATCCCCAGTGGTGCCTGTGCACTCTCTGGAGTCACAGCACTGCATCCCCAGTGGTGCCAGTGCAATCTCTGGACTCACTGCACTGCATCCCCAGTGGTGCCAGTGCACTCTCTGGACTCACTGAAGTGCATTCTCAGTGGTGCCAGTGCACTCTCTGGACTCACTGCACTGCATCCCCAGTGGTGCCAGTGCACTCTCTGGACTCACTGAACTGCATCCCCAGTGGTGCCAGTGCACTCTCTTGAGTCACCGCACTGCATCCCCTGTGGTGCAAGAGCACGCACTGGACTCACTGCAGTGCATCCCCAGTGGTGCCAGTGCACTCTCTGGACTCACTGCAGTGCATCCCCAGTGGTGCCAGTGCACTCTCTGGACTCACTGCACTGCATCCCCAGTGGTGCCTGTGCGCTCTCTGGAGTCACAGCACTGCATCCCCAGTGGTGCCAGTGCAATCTCTGGACTCACTGCAGTGCATCCCCAGTGGTGCCAGTGCACTCTCTGGACTCACTGCAGTGCATCCCCAGTGGTGCCAGTGCACTCTCTGGACTCACTGCACTGAAGCCCCAGTGGTGCCAGTGCACTCTCTGGACTCACTGCACTGCATCCCCAGTGGTGCCAGTGCACTCTCTGGACTCACTGCACTGCATCCCCAGTGGTGCCAGTGCACTCTCTGGACTCACTGCAGGGCATCCCCAGTGGTGCCAGTGCACTGTCTGGACTCACTGCAGTGCATCCCCAGTGGTGCCAGTGCACTCTCTGGACTCACTGTACTGCACCCCCAGTGGTGCCAGTGCACTCACTGGACTGACTGCACTGCATCCCCAGTGGTGCCAGTGCACTCTCTGGACTCACTGCAGTGCATCCCCAGTGGTGCCAGTGCACTCTCTGGACTCACTGCACTGCATCCCCACTGGTGCCAGTGTACTCTCTGGACTCACTGCAGTGCATCCCCAGTGGTGCCAGAGCACTCTCTGGACTCACTGCACTGCATCCCCACTGGTGCCAGTGCACTCTCTGGACTCACCGGGGTGCATCCCCAGTTGTGCCAGTGCACTCTCTGGACTCAATGCACTGCATCCCCAGTGGTGCCAGTGCACTCTCTGGACTCACTGCACTGCATCCCCAGTGGTGCCAGTGCAATCTCTGGACTCACTGCAGTGCATTCCCAGTGGTGCCATTGCACTCTTTGGACTCACTGCACTGCAGCCCCATTGGTGCCAGTGCACTCTCTGGACTCACTGCACTGCATCACAGGTGGTGCCAGTGCACTCTCTGGACTCACTGCACTGCACCCCCAGTGGTGCCAGTGCACTCTCTGCACTCACTTCTCTGCATTCCCAGTGGTGCCAGTGAAGTCTCTGGACTCACTGCACTGCATCCCCAGTGGTGCCAGTGCAATCTCTGGACTCACTGCAGTGCATCCCCAGTGATGCCAGTGCACTCTCTGGACTCACTGCACTGCATCCCCAGTGGTGCCAGTGCACTCTCTGGACTCACTGCAGTGCATCTCCAGTGGTGCCAGTGCACTCTGGACTCACTGCAGTGCATCCCCAGTGGTGCAAGTGCACTCTCTCGAGTCACTGCACTACATTCCCAGTGGTGCCAGTGCACTCACTGGACTCACTGTACTGCATCATCTGTGGTGCCAGTGCACTCCCTGGACTCACTGCAATGCATCTCCAGTGGTGCCAGTGCACTCTCTGGACTCACTGCACTGCATCCCCAGTGGTGCCAGTGCACTCTCTGGACTCACTGCACTGTATCCCCAGTGGTGCCAGTGCACTCACTGGATTCACTGCAGTGCATCCCCAGTGGTGCCAGTGCACTCTCTGGACTCACTGCACTGCATCCCCAGTGGTGCCAGTGCACTCTGTGGACTCACTGCACTGCATCCCCAGTGGTGACAGTGCACTCTCTGGACTCACTGCACTGCATCCCCAGTGGTGCCAGTGCACTCTCTGGACTCACTGCACTGCATCCCCAGTGGTGCCAGTGCAGTCTCTGGAGTAACTGCAGTGCATTCCCACTGGTGCCAAAGCACTCTCTAGACTCCCGGCACCGCATCCCCAGTGGTGCCAGTGCACTCTCTGGAGTCACAGCACTGCATCCCCAGTGGTGCCAGTGCAATCTCTGGACTCACTGCACTGCATCCCCAGTGGTGCCAGTGCACTCTCTGGATTCACTGAAGTGCATTCTCAGTGGTACCAGTGCACTCTCTGGACTCACTGCAGTGCATCCCCAGTGGTGCCAGTACACTCACTGGACTCACTGCACTGCATCCCCAGTGGTGCCAGTGCACTCTCTGGACTCACTAAACTGCATCACCAGTGGTGTCTCTGCACTCTCTGGACTCACTGCACTGCTTCCCCAGTGGTGCCAGTGCACTCACTGGACTCACTGCAGTGCATCCCCAGTGGTGCCAGTGCACTCTCTGGACTCACTGCAGTGCATCCCCAGTGGTGCCAGTGCACTCTCTGGACTCACTGTACTGCATCCCCAGTGGTGCCTGTGCACTCTCTGGAGTCACAGCACTGCATCCCCAGTGGTGCCAGTGCAATCTCTGGACTCACTGCACTGCATCCCCAGTGGTGCCAGTGCACTCTCTGGACTCACTGAAGTGCATTCTCAGTGGTGCCAGTGCACTCTCTGGACTCACTGCAGTGCATCCCCAGTGGTGCCAGTGCACTCTCTGGACTCACTGAACTGCATCCCCAGTGGTGCCAGTGCACTCTCTTGAGTCACCGCACTGCATCCCCTGTGGTGCAAGAGCACTCTCTGGACTCACTGCAGTGCATCACCAGTGGTGCCAGTGCACTCTCTGGAGTCACTGCACTGCATCCCCTGTGGTGCCAGTGCACTCTCTGGACTCACTGCACTGCATCCCCAGTGGTGCTAGTGCACTGTGTGGACTCACTGTACTGCATTCCCGGTGGTGCCAGTGCAATCTCTGGACTCACTGCACTGCATCCCCAGTGGTGCCAGTGCACTCTCTGGACTCACTGCACTGCATCCCCAGTGGTGCCTGTGCGCTCTCTGGAGTCACAGCACTGCATCCCCAGTGGTGCCAGTGCAATCTCTGGACTCACTGCACTGCATCCCCAGTGGTGCCAGTGCACTCTCTGGATTCACTGAAGTGCATTCTCAGTGGTACCAGTGCACTCTCTGGACTCACTGCAGTGCATCCCCAGTGGTGCCAGTACACTCACTGGACTCACTGCAGTGCATCCCCAGTGGTGCCAGTGCACTCTCTGGACTCACTAAACTGCATCACCAGTGGTGTCTCTGCACTCTCTGGACTCACTGCACTGCTTCCCCAGTGGTGCCAGTGCACTCACTGGACTCACTGCAGTGCATCCCCAGTGGTGCCAGTGCACTCTCTGGACTCACTGCAGTGCATCCCCAGTGGTGCCAGTGCACTCTCTGGACTCACTGTACTGCATCCCCAGTGGTGCCTGTGCACTCTCTGGAGTCACAGCACTGCATCCCCAGTGGTGCCAGTGCAATCTCTGGACTCACTGCACTGCATCCCCAGTGGTGCCAGTGCACTCTCTGGACTCACTGAAGTGCATTCTCAGTGGTGCCAGTGCACTCTCTGGACTCACTGCAGTGCATCCCCAGTGGTGCCAGTGCACTCTCTGGACTCACTGAACTGCATCCCCAGTGGTGCCAGTGCACTCTCTTGAGTCACCGCACTGCATCCCCTGTGGTGCAAGAGCACTCTCTGGACTCACAGCAGTGCATCACCAGTGGTGCCAGTGCACTCTCTGGACTCACTGCACTGCATCCCCAGTGGTGCCAGTGCACTCTCTGGACTCACTGCACTGCATCCCCAGTGGTGCTAGTGCACTGTGTGGACTCACTGTACTGCATTCCCGGTGGTGCCAGTGCAATCTCTGGACTCACTGCACTGCATCCCCAGTGGTGCCAGTGCACTCTCTGGACTCACTGCAGTGCATCCCCAGTGGTGCCTGTGCGCTCTCTGGAGTCACAGCACTGCATCCCCAGTGGTGCCAGTGCAATCTCTGGACTCACTGCACTGCATCCCCAGTGGTGCCAGTGCACTCTCTGGACTCACTGAAGTGCATTCTCAGTGGTGCCAGTGCACTCTCTGGACTCACTGAACTGCATCCCCAGTGGTGCCAGTGCACTCTCTTGAGTCACCGCACTGCATCCCCTGTGGTGCAAGAGCACTCACTGGACTCACTGCAGTGCATCCCCAGTGGTGCCAGTGCACTCTCTGGACTCACTGCAGTGCATCCCCAGTGGTGCCAGTGCACTCACTGGACTCACTGGACACATCCCCAGTGGTGCCAGTGCACTCTCTGGACTCACTGCAGTGCATCCCCAGTGGTGCCAGTGCACTCTCTGGACTCACTGCACTGCATCCCCACTGGTGCCAGTGTACTCTCTGGACTCACTGCAGTGCATCCCCAGTGGTGCCAGAGCACTCTCTGGACACACTGCACTGCATCCCCACTGGTGCCACTGCACTCTCTGGACTCACCGGGGTGCATACCCAGTTGTGCCAGTGCACTCTCTGGACTCAATGCACTGCATCCCCAGTGGTGCCAGTGCACTCTCTGGACTCACTGCACTGCATCCCCAGTGGTGCCAGTGCAATCTCTGGACTCACTGTAGTGCATCCCCAGTGGTGCCAGTGCACTCTCTGGACTCACTGCACTGCATCACAGGTGGTGCCGGTGCACTCCCTGGACTCACTGCACTGCATCCCCAGTGGTGCCAGTGCACTCTCTGGACTCACTGAAGTGCATCCCCAGTGGTGCCAGTGCACTCTCTGCACTCACTTCTCTGCATTCCCAGTGGTGCCAGTGAAGTCTCTGGACTCACTGCACTGCATCCCCAGTGGTGCCAGTGCAATCTCTGGACTCACTGCAGTGCATCACCAGTGGTGCCAGTGCACTCTCTGGACTCACTGCACTGCATCCCCAGTAGTGCCAGTGCACTCTCTGGACTCACTGCAGTGCATCCCCAGTGGTGCCAGTGCACTCTCTGGACTCACTGCAGTGCATCCCCAGTGGTGCAAGTGCACTCTCTCGAGTCACTGCACTACATCCCCAGTGGTGCCAGTGCACTCACTGGACTCACTGTACTGCATCATCTGTGGTGCCAGTGCACTCTCTGGACTCACTGCAATGCATCTCCAGTGGTGCCAGTGCACTCTCTGGACTCACTGCACTGCATCCCCAGTGGTGCCAGTGCACTCTCTGGACTCACTGCACTGTATCCCCAGTGGTGCCAGTGCACTCACTGGATTCACTGCAGTGCATCCCCAGTGGTGCCAGTGCACTCTCTGGACTCACTGCACTGCATCCCCAGTGGTGCCAGTGCACTCTGTGGACTCACTGCACTGCATCCCCAGTGGTGACAGTGCACTCTCTGGACTCACTGCAGTGCATCCCCAGTGGTGACAGTGCACTCTCTGGACTCACTGCAGTGCATCCCCAGTGGTGCCAGTGCACTCTCTGGACTCACTGCACTGCATCCCCAGTGGTGCCAGTGCAGTCTCTGGAGTAACTGCAGTGCATCCCCACTGGTGCCAAAGCACTCTCTGGACTCCCGGCACCGCATCCCCAGTGGTGCCAGTGCACTCTCTGGACTCACTGCACTGCATCCCCAGTGGTGCCAGTGCACTCTCTGGAGTCACAGCACTGCATCCCCAGTGGTGCCAGTGCACTCTCTGGACTCACTGAAGTGCATCCCCAGTGGTGCCAGTGCACTCTCTGGACTCACTGAAGTGCATTCTCAGTGGTGCCAGTGCACTCTCTGGAGTCACTGCAGTGCATCCCCAGTGGTGCCAGTACACTCACTGGACTCACTGCACTGCATCCCCAGTGGTGCCAGTGCACTCTCTGGACTCACTAAACTGCATCACCAGTGGTGTCTCTGCACTCTCTGGACTCACTGCACTGCTTCCCCAGTGGTGCCAGTGCACTCACTGGACTCACTGCAGTGCATCCCCAGTGGTGCCAGTGCACTCTCTGGACTCACTGCAGTGCATCCCCAGTGGTGCCAGTGCACTCTCTGGACTCACTGCACTGCATCCCCAGTGGTGCCTGTGCGCTCTCTGGAGTCACAGCACTGCATCCCCAGTGGTGCCAGTGCAATCTCTGGACTCACTGCACTGCATCCCCAGTGGTGCTAGTGCACTGTGTGGACTCACTGTACTGCATTCCTGGTGGTGCCAGTGCAATCTCTGGACTCACTGCACTGCATCCCCAGTGATGCCAGTGCACTCTCTGGACTCACTGCACTGCATCCCCAGTGGTGCCTGTGCGCTCTCTGGAGTCACAGCACTGCATCCCCAGTGGTGCCAGTGCAATCTCTGGACTCACTGCACTGCATCCCCAGTGGTGCCAGTGCACTCTCTGGACTCACTGAAGTGCATTCTCAGTGGTGCCAGTGCACTCTCTGGACTCACTGCACTGCATCCCCAGTGGTGCCAGTGCACTCTCTGGACTCACTGAACTGCATCCCCAGTGGTGCCAGTGCACTCTCTTGAGTCACCGCACTGCATCCCCTGTGGTGCAAGAGCACTCTCTGGACTCACAGCAGTGCATCACCAGTGGTGCCAGTGCACTCTCTGGACTCACTGCACTGCATCCCCAGTGGTGCCAGTGCACTCTCTGGACTCACTGCACTGCATCTCCAGTGGTGCTAGTGCACTGTGTGGACTCACTGTACTGCATCCCCAGTGGTGCCTGTGCGCTCTCTGGAGTCTCAGCACTGCATCCCCAGTGGTGCCAGTGCAATCTCTGGACTCACTGCACTGCATCCCCAGTGGTGCCAGTGCACTCTCTGGACTCACTGAAGTGCATTCTCAGTGGTGCCAGTGCACTCTCTTGAGTCACCGCACTGCATCCCCAGTGGTGCCAGTGCACTCTCTGGACTCACTGAACTGCATCCCCAGTGGTGCCAGTGCACTCTCTTGAGTCACCGCACTGCATCCCCATGGTGCAAGAGCACTCACTGGACTCACTGCAGTGCATCCCCAGTGGTGCCAGTGCACTCTCTGGACTCACTGCAGTGCATCCCCAGTGGTGCCAGTGCACTCTCTGGACTCACTGCACTGCATCCCCAGTGGTGCCTGTGCGCTCTCTGGAGTCACAGCACGGCATCCCCAGTGGTGCCAGTGCAATCTCTGGACTCACTGCACTGCATCCCCAGTGGTGCCAGTGCACTCTCTGGACTCACTGCACTGCATCCCCAGTGGTGCTAGTGCACTGTGTGGACTCACTGTACTGCATTCCCGGTGGTGCCAGTGCAATCTCTGGACTCACTGCACTGCATCCCCAGTGGTGCCAGTGCACTCTCTGGACTCACTGCACTGCGTCCCCAGTGGTGCCTCTGCGCTCTCTGGAGTCACAGCACTGCATCCCCAGTGGTGCCAGTGCACTCTCTGGACTAACTGCACTGCATCTCCAGTGGTGCCAGTGCACTCTCTGGACTCACTGCACTGCATCCCCAGTGCTGCCAGTGCACTCTCTTGAGTCACCGCACTGCATCCCCTGTGGTGCAAGAGCACTCTCTGGACTCACAGCAGTGCATCACCAGTGGTGCCAGTGCACTCTCTGGACTCACTGCACTGCATCCCCAGTGGTGCCAGTGCACTCTCTGGACTCACTGCACTGCATCCCCAGTGGTGCTAGTGCACTGTGTGGACTCACTGTACTGCATTCCCGGTGGTGCCAGTGCAATCTCTGGACTCACTGCAGTGCATCCCCAGTGGTGCCAGTGCACTCTCAGGACTCACTGCACTGCATCCCCAGTAGTGACAGTGCACTCTCTGGACTCACTGCAGTACATCCCCAGTGGTGCCAGTGCACTCTCTGGACTCACTGCACTGCATCCCCAGTAGTGCCAGTGCACTCTCTGGACTCACTGCACTGCATCCCCAGTGGTGCCAGTGCACTCACTGGATTCACTGCACTGCATCCCCAGTGGTGCCAGTGCACTCTCTGGACTCACTGCACTGCATTCCCAGTGGTGCCAGTGCACTCTCTGGACTCACTACAGTGCATCCCCAGTGGTGCCAGTGCACTCTCTGGACTCACTGCACTGCATCCCCAGTGGTGCCAGTGCACTCTCTGGACTCACTGCACTGCATCCCCAGTGGTGCTAGTGCACTGTGGGGACTCACTGTACTGCATTCCCGGTGGTGCCAGTGCAATCTCTGGACTCACTGCACTGCATCCCCAGTGGTGCCAGTGCACTCTCTGGACTCACTGCACTGCATCCCCAGTGGTGCCTGTGCGCTCTCTGGAGTCACAGCACTGCATCCCCAGTGGTGCCAGTGCAATCTCTGGACTCACTGCACTGCATCCCCAGTGGTGCCAGTGCACTCGCTGGACTCACTGAAGTGCATTCTCAGTGGTGCCAGTGCACTCTCTGGACTCACTGCAGTGCATCCCCAGTGGTGCCAGTGCACTCTCTGGACTCACTGAACTGCATCCCCAGTGGTGCCAGTGCACTCTCTTGAGTCACCGCACTGCATCCCCTGTGGTGCAAGAGCACTCTCTGGACTCACAGCAGTGCATCACCAGTGGTGCCAGTGCACTCTCTGGACTCACCGCACTGCATCCCCTGTGGTGCAAGAGCACTCTCTGGACTCACAGCAGTGCATCACCAGTGGTGCCAGTGCACTCTCTGGACTCACTGCACTGCATCCCCAGTGGTGCTAGTGCACTGTGTGGACTCACTGTACTGCATTCCCGGTGGTGCCAGTGCAATCTCTGGACTCACTGCACTGCATCCCCAGTGGTGCCAGTGCACTCTCTGGACTCACTGCACTGCATCCCCAGTGGTGCCTGTGCGCTCTCTGGAGTCACAGCACTGCATCCCCAGTGGTGCCAGTGCAATCTCTGGACTCACTGCACTGCATCCCCAGTGGTGCCAGTGCACTCTCTGGACTCACTGAAGTGCATTCTCAGTGGTGCCAGTGCACTCTCTGGACTCACTGCACTGCATCCCCAGTGGTGCCAGTGCACTCTCTGGACTCACTGAACTGCATCCCCAGTGGTGCCAGTGCACTCTCTTGAGTCACCGCACTGCATCCCCTGTGGTGCAAGAGCACTCACTGGACTCACTGCAGTGCATCCCCAGTGGTGCCAGTGCACTCTCTGGACTCACTGAACTGCATCCCCAGTGGTGCCAGTGCACTCTCTGGACTCACTGCACTGCATCCCCAGTGGTGCCTGTGCGCTCTCTGGAGTCACAGCACTGCATCCCCAGTGGTGCCAGTGCAATCTCTGGACTCACTGCACTGCATCCCCAGTGGTGCCAGTGCACTCTCTGGACTCACTGCAGTGCATCCCCAGTGGTGCCAGTGCACTCTCTGGACTCACTGCAGTGCATCCCCAGTGGTGCCAGTGCACTCTCTGGACTCACTGCACTGAAGCCCCAGTGGTGCCAGTGCACTCTCTGGACTCACTGCACTGCATCCCCAGTGGTGCCAGTGCACTCTCTGGACTCACTGCACTGCATCCCCAGTGGTGCCAGTGCACTCTCTGGACTCACTGCAGGGCATCCCCAGTGGTGCCAGTGCACTCTCTGGACTCACTGTACTGCACCCCCATTGGTGCCAGTGCACTCACTGGACTGACTGCACTGCATCCCCAGTGGTGCCAGTGCACTCTCTGGACTCACTGCACTGCATCCCCACTGGTGCCAGTGTACTCTCTGGACTCACTGCACTGCATCCCCAGTGGTGCCAGTGCACTCACTGGACTCACTGGACACATCCCCAGTGGTGCCAGTGCACTCTCTGGACTCACTGCAGTGCATCCCCAGTGGTGCCAGTGCACTCTCTGGACTCACTGCACTGCACCCCACTGGTGCCAGTGTACTCTCTGGACTCACTGCAGTGCATCCCCAGTGGTGCCAGAGCACTCTCTGGACTCACTGCACTGCATCCCCACTGGTGCCAGTGCACTCTCTGGACTCACCGGGGTGCATCCCCAGTTGTGCCAGTGCACTCTCTGGACTCAATGCACTGCATCCCCAGTGGTGCCAGTGCACTCTCTGGACTCACTGCACTGCATCCCCAGTGGTGCCAGTGCAATCTCTGGACTCACTGTAGTGCATCCCCAGTGGTGCCAGTGCACTCTCTGGACTCACTGCAGTGCATCCCCAGTGGTGCCAGTGCACTCTCTGGACTCACTGTACTGCATCACCAGTGGTGCCAGTGCACTCTCTGGGCTCACTGCAGTGCATCCCCAGTGGTGCCATTGCACTCTTTGGACTCACTGCACTGCATCCCCATTGGTGCCAGTGCACTCTCTGGACTCACTGCACTGCATCACAGGTGGTGCCAGTGCACTCTCTGGACTCACTGCACTGCATCCCCAGTGGTGCCAGTGCACTCTCTGCACTCACTTCTCTGCATTCCCAGTGGTGCCAGTGAAGTCTCTGGACTCACTGCACTGCATCCCCAGTGGTGCCAGTGCAATCTCTGGACTCACTGCAGTGCATCCCCAGTGATGCCAGTGCACTCTCTGGACTCACTGCAGTGCATCCCCAGTGGTGCCAGTGCACTCTCTGGACTCACTGCAGTGCATCTCCAGTGGTGCCAGTGCACTCTCTGGACTCACTGCAGTGCATCCCCAGTGGTGCAAGTGCACTCTCTCGAGTCACTGCACTACATCCCCAGTGGTGCCAGTGCACTCACTGGACTCACTGTACTGCATCATCTGTGGTGCCAGTGCACTCTCTGGACTCACTGCAATGCATCTCCAGTGGTGCCAGTGCACTCTCTGGACTCACTGCACTGCATCCCCAGTGGTGCCAGTGCACTCTCTGGACTCACTGCACTGTATCCCCAGTGGTGCCAGTGCACTCACTGGATTCACTGCAGTGCATCCCCAGTGGTGCCAGTGCACTCTCTGGACTCACTGCACTGCATCCCCAGTGGTGCCAGTGCACTCTGTGGACTCACTGCACTGCATTCCCAGTGGTGACAGTGCACTCTCTGGACTCACTGCAGTGCATCCCCAGTGGTGACAGTGCACTCTCTGGACTCACTGCAGTGCATCCCCAGTGGTGCCAGTGCACTCTCTGGACTCACTGCAGTGCATCCCCAGTGGTGCCAGTGCACTCTCTGGACTCACTGCAGTGCATCCCCAGTGGTGCCAGTGCACTCTCTGGACTCACTGCAGTGCATCCCCACTGGTGCCAGTGCACTCTCTGGACTCACTGAACTGCATCCCCAGTGGTGCCTGTGCACTCTCTGGAGTCACAGCACTGCATCCCCAGTGGTGCCAGTGCAATCTCTGGACTCACTGCACTGCATCCCCAGTGGTGCCAGTGCACTCTCTGGACTCACTCAAGTGCATTCTCAGTGGTGCCAGTGCACTCTCTGGACTCACTGCACTGCATCCCCAGTGGTGCCAGTGCACTCTCTGGACTCACTGAACTGCATCCCCAGTGGTGCCAGTGCACTCTCTTGAGTCACCGCACTGCATCCCCTGTGGTGCAAGAGCACTCTCTGGACTCACAGCAGTGCATCAGCAGTGGTGCCCGTGCACTCTCTGGACTCACTGCACTGCATCCCCAGTGGTGCCAGTGCACTCTCTGGACTCACTGCACTGCATCCCCAGTGGTGCCTGTGCGCTCTCTGGAGTCACTGCACTGCATCCCCAGTGGTGCCAGTGCAATCTCTGGACTCACTGCACTGCATCCCCAGTGGTGCCAGTGCACTCTCTGGACTCACTGAAGTGCATTCTCAGTGGTGCCAGTGCACTCTCTTGAGTCACCGCACTGCATCCCCTGTGGTGCAAGAGCACTCTCTGGACTCACAGCAGTGCATCACCAGTGGTGCCAGTGCACTCTCTGGACTCACTGCACTGCATCCCCAGTGGTGCCAGTGCACTCTCCGGACTCACTGCACTGCATCCCCAGTGGTGCTAGTGCACTGTGTGGACTCACTGTACTGCATTCCCGGTGGTGCCAGTGCAATCTCTGGACTCACTGCACTGCATCCCCAGTGGTGCCAGTGCACTCTCTGGACTCACTGCACTGCATCCCCAGTGGTGCCTGTGCACTCTCTGGAGTCACAGCACTGCATCCCCAGTGGTGCCAGTGCAATCTCTGGACTCACTGCACTGCATCCCCAGTGGTGCCAGTGCACTCTCTGGACTCACTGAAGTGCATTCTCAGTGGTGCCAGTGCACTCTCTGGACTCACCGCACTGCATCCCCTGTGGTGCAAGAGCACTCACTGGACTCACTGCAGTGCATTCCCAGTGGTGCCAGTGCACTCTCTGGACTCACTGCAGTGCATCCCCAGTGGTGCCAGTGCACTCTCTGGACTCACTGCACTGCATCCCCAGTGGTGCCTGTGCGCTCTCTGGAGTCACAGCACTGCATCCCCAGTGGTGTCAGTGCAATCTATGGACTCACTGCACTGCATCCCCAGTGGTGCCAGTGTACTCTCTGGACTCACTGCAGTGCATCCCCAGTGGTGCCAGTGCACTCTCTGGACTCACTGCAGTGCATCCCCAGTGGTGCCAGTGCACTCTCTGGACTCACTGCACTGAAGCCCCAGTGGTGCCAGTGCACTCTCTGGACTCACTGCACTGCATCCCCAGTGGTGCCAGTGCACTCTCTGGACTCACTGCACTGCATCCCCAGTGGTGCCAGTGCACTCTCTGGACTCACTGCAGGGCATCCCCAGTGGTGCCAGTGCACTGTCTGGACTCACTGCAGTGCATCCCCAGTGGTGCCAGTGCACTCTCTGGACTCACTGTACTGCACCCGCAGTGGTGCCAGTGCACTCACTGGACTGACTGCACTGCATCCCCAGTGGTGCCAGTGCACTCTCTGGACTCACTGCAGTGCATCCCCAGTGGTGCCAGTGCACTCTCTGGACTCACTGCACTGCATCTCCACTGGTGCCAGTGTACTCTCTCGACTCACTGCAGTGCATCCCCAGTGGTGCCAGAGCACTCTCTGGACTCACTGCACTGCATCCCCACTGGTGCCAGTGCACTCTCTGGACTCACCGGGGTGCATCCCCAGTTGTGCCAGTGCACTCTCTGGACTCAATGCACTGCATCTCCAGTGGTGCCAGTGCACTCTCTGGACTCACTGCACTGCATCCCCAGTGGTGCCAGTGCAATCTCTGGACTCACTGCAGTGCATTCCCAGTGGTGCCATTGCACTCTTTGGACTCACTGCACTGCAGCCCCATTGGTGCCAGTGCACTCTCTGGACTCACTGCACTGCATCACAGGTGGTGCCAGTGCACTCTCTGGACTCACTGCACTGCACCCCCAGTGGTGCCAGTGCACTCTCTGCACTCACTTCTCTGCATTCCCAGTGGTGCCAGTGAAGTCTCTGGACTCACTGTACTGCATCATCTGTGGTGCCAGTGCACTCTCTGGACTCACTGCAATGCATCTCCAGTGGTGCCAGTGCACTCTCTGGACTCACTGCACTGCATCATCTGTGGTGCCAGTGCACTCTCTGGACTCACTGCAATGCATCTCCAGTGGTGCCAGTGCACTCTCTGGACTCACTGCACTGCATCCCCAGTGGTGCCAGTGCACTCTCTGGACTCACTGCACTGTATCCCCAGTGGTGCCAGTGCACTCACTGGATTCACTGCAGTGCATCCCCAGTGGTGCCAGTGCACTCTCTGGACTCACTGCAGTGCATCCCCAGTGGTGCCAGTGCACTCTGTGGACTCACTGCACTGCATCCCCAGTGGTGACAGTGCACTCTCTGGACTCACTGCACTGCATCCCCAGTGGTGCCAGTGCACTCTCTGGACTCACTGCACTGCATCCCCAGTGGTGCCAGTGCAGTCTCTGGAGTAACTGCAGTGCATCACCACTGGTGCCAAAGCACTCTCTAGACTCCCGGCACCGCATCCCCAGTGGTGCCAGTGCACTCTCTGGAGTCACAGCACTGCATCCCCAGTGGTGCCAGTGCACTCTCTGGACTCACTGAAGTGCATCCCCAGTGGTGCCAGTGCACTCTCTGGATTCACTGAAGTGCATTCTCAGTGGTACCAGTGCACTCTCTGGACTCACTGCAGTGCATCCCCAGTGGTGCCAGTACACTCACTGGACTCACTGCACTGCATCCCCAGTGGTGCCACTGCACTCTCTGGACTCACTAAACTGCATCACCAGTGGTGTCTCTGCACTCTCTGGACTCACTGCACTGCTTCCCCAGTGGTGCCAGTGCACTCACTGGACTCACTGCAGTGCATCCCCAGTGGTGCCAGTGCACTCTCTGGACTCACTGCAGTGCATCCCCAGTGGTGCCAGTGCACTCTCTGGACTCACTGAACTGCATCCCCAGTGGTGCCTGTGCACTCTCTGGAGTCACAGCACTGCATCCCCAGTGGTGCCAGTGCAATCTCTGGACTCACTGCACTGCATCCCCAGTGGTGCCAGTGCACTCTCTGGACTCACTCAAGTGCATTCTCAGTGGTGCCAGTGCACTCTCTGGACTCACTGCACTGCATCCCCAGTGGTGCCAGTGCACTCTCTGGACTCACTGAACTGCATCCCCAGTGGTGCCAGTGCACTCTCTTGAGTCACCGCACTGCATCCCCTGTGGTGCAAGAGCACTCTCTGGACTCACAGCAGTGCATCACCAGTGGTGCCAGTGCACTCTCTGGACTCACTGCACTGCATCCCCAGTGGTGCCAGTGCACTCTCTGGACTCACTGCACTGCATCCCCAGTGGTGCTAGTGCACTGTGTGGACTCACTGTACTGCATTCCCGGTGGTGCCAGTGCAATCTCTGGACTCACTGCACTGCATCCCCAGTGGTGCCAGTGCACTCTCTGGACTCACTGCACTGCATCCCCAGTGGTGCCTGTGCGCTCTCTGGAGTCACAGCACTGCATCCCCAGTGGTGCCAGTGCAATCTCTGGACTCACTGCACTGCATCCCCAGTGGTGCCAGTGCACTCTCTGGACTCACTGAAGTGCATTCTAAGTGGTGCCAGTGCACTCTCTTGAGTCACCGCACTGCATCCCCTGTGGTGCAAGAGCACTCTCTGGACTCACAGCAGTGCATCACCAGTGGTGCCAGTGCACTCTCTGGAGTCACAGCACTGCATCCCCAGTGGTGCCAGTGCACTCTCTGGACTCACTGCACTGCATCCCCAGTGGTGCTAGTGCACTGTGTGGACTCACTGTACTGCATTCCCGGTGGTGCCAGTGCAATCTCTGGACTCACTGCACTGCATCCCCAGTGGTGCCAGTGCACTCTCTGGACTCACTGCACTGCATCCCCAGTGGTGCCTGTGCGCTCTCTGGAGTCACAGCACTGCATCCCCAGTGGTGCCAGTGCAATCTCTGGACTCACTGCACTGCATCCCCAGTGGTGCCAGTGCACTCTCTGGACTCACTGAAGTGCATTCTCAGTGGTGCCAGTGCACTCTCTGGACTCACTGCACTGCATCCCCAGTGGTGCCATTGCACTCTCTGGACTCACTGAACTGCATCCCCAGTGGTGCCAGTGCACTCTCTTGAGTCACCGCACTGCATCCCCTGTGGTGCAAGAGCACTCACTGGACTCACTGCAGTGCATCCCCAGTGGTGCCAGTGCACTCTCTGGACTCACTGCAGTGCATCCCCAGTGGTGCCAGTGCACTCTCTGGACTCACCGCACTGCATCCCCTGTGGTGCCTGTGCGCTCTCTGGAGTCACAGCACTGCATCCCCAGTGGTGCCAGTGCAATGTCTGGACTCACTGCACTGCATCCCCAGTGGTGCCAGTGCACTCTCTGGACTCACTGCACTGCATCCCCAGTGGTGCTAGTGCACTGTGTGGACTCACTGTACTGCATCCCCAGTGGTGCCAGTGCAATCTCTGGACTCACTGCACTGCATCCCCAGTGGTGCCAGTGCACTCTCTGGACTCACTGAAGTGCATTCTCAGTGGTGCCAGTGCACTCTCTGGACTCACTGCACTGCATCCCCAGTAGTGACAGTGCACTCTCTGGACTCACTGCAGTGCATCCCCAGTGGTGCCAGTGCACTCTCTGGACTCACTGCACTGCTTCCCCAGTGGTGCCAGTGCACTCTTTCGAGTCACTGCAGTGCATCCCCAGTGGTGCCAGTGCACTCTCTGGACTCACTGCAGTGCATCCCCAGTGGTGCCAGTGCACTCTCTGGACTCACTGCAGTGCATCCCCAGTGGTGCCAGTGCACTCTCTGGAGTCACAGCACTGCATCCCCAGTGGTGCCAGTGCAATCTCTGGACTCACTGCACTGCCTCCCCAGTGGTGCCAGTTCACTCTCTGGACTCACTGAAGTGCATTCTCAGTGGTGCTAGTGCACTCTCTGGACTCACTGCACTGCATCCCCAGTGGTGCCAGTGCACTCTCTGGACTCACTGAACTGCATCCCCAGTGGTGCCAGTGCAATCTCTGGACTCACTGCAGTGCATCCCCAGTGGTGCCAGTGCACTCTCTGGACTCACTGCACTGCATCTCCAGTGGTGCCAGTGCACTCTCTGGACTCACTGCACTGCATCCCCAGTAGTGACAGTGCGCTCTCGGGACTCACTGCAGTGCATCCCCAGTGGGGCCAGTGCACTCTCTGGACTCACTGCGCTGCATCCCCAGTGGTGCCAGTGCACTCTCTGGACTCACTGAAGTGCATCGCCAGTGCACTCTCTGGACTCACTGCAGGGCATCCCCGCTGGAGCCAGTGTACTCTCAGGACTCACTGCAGTGCATCCCCAGTGGTGCCAGTGTACTCTCTGGACTCACTGCACTGCATCCCCAGTGGTGCCAGTGCACTCTCTGGACTCACTGCACTGCACCCCAATGCTGCCAGTGCACTCTCTGGCGTCACTGCACTGCATCCCCCGTGGTGCAAGTGCACTCTCTGGACTCACTGGAGTGCATCACCTGTGGTGCCAGTGCACTCTCTGGACTCACTGCACTGCATCCGCAGTGCTGCCAGTGCACTCTCTGGACTCACTGCACTGCATCACCTGTGGTGCCAGTGCACTCTCTGGACTCACTGCACCGCATCCCCAGTGGTGCCAGTGCACTCTCTGGACTCACTGTACTGCATCCCCAGTGGTGCCAGTGCACTCTCTGGAGTGACTGCAGTGCATCCCCAGTGGTGCCAGTGCACTCTCTGGACTCGCGTCACTGCATCCCCAATGGTGCCAGTGCACTCTCTGGACTCGCGTCACTGCATCCCCAGTGGCGCCTGTGCACTCTCTGGACTCACTGCAGTGCATTCCCGGTGGTGCCAGTGCACTCTCTGGACTCACTGCAGTGCATCCCCAGTGGTGCTAGTGCACTCTGGACTCACTGCAGTGCATCCCATGTGGTGACAGTGCACTCTCTGGACTCACTGCACTGCATCCCCAGTGGTGCCAGTGCACTCTCTGGACTCACTGCACTGCATCCCCAGTGGTGCCAGTGCACTCTCTGGACTCAGGGCACTGCACCCTGAGTGGTGCCAGTGCACTCTCTGGACTCACTGCATCGCATCCCCAGTGGTGCCAGTGCACTCTCTAGAGTCACAGCGCTGCATCCCCAGTGGTGCCAGTGCACTCTCTCGACTCACTGTACTGCATCCCCAGTGGTGCCAAAGCACTCTCTGGACTCCCGCCACCGCATCCCCTGTGGTTCCAGTGCACTCTCTGGACTCACTGCACTGTATCCCCAGTGGTGCCAGTGCACTCTCTGGACTCACTGCACCGCATCCCCAGTGGTTCCAGTGCAATCTCTAGAGTGACTGCAGTGCATCCCCAGTGGTGCCAGTGCACTCTCTGGACTCGCGTCAATGCATCCCCAGTGGTGCTAATGCACTCTGGACTCACTGCACTGCATCCCCTGTGCTGCCAGTGCTCTCTCTGGACTCACTGAAGTGCATTCTCAGTGGTGCCAGTGCACTCTCTGGACTCACTGCACTGCATCTCCAGTGGTGCCAGTGCACTCTCTGGACTCACTGCACTGCATCCCCAGTGCTGCCAGTGCACTCTCTTGAGTCACCGCACTGCATCCCCTGTGGTGCAAGAACACTCTCTGGACTCACAGCAGTGCATCACCAGTGGTGCCAGTGCACTATCTGGAGTGACTGCACTGCATCCCCAGTGGTGCCAAAGCACTCTCTGGACTCACTGCACTGCATCCCCAGTGGTGCTAGTGCACTGTGTGGACTCACTGTACTGCATTCCCGGTGGTGCCAGTGCAATCTCTGGACTCACTGCAGTGCATCCCCAGTGGTGCCAGTGCACTCTCAGGTCTCACTGCACTGCATCCCCAGTGGTGCCAGCGCACTCTCTGGACTCACTGCACTGCATCCCCAGTAGTGACAGTGCACTCTCTGGACTCACTGCAGTGCATCCCCAGTGGTGCCAGTGCACTCTCTGGACTCACTGCAGTGCATCCCCAGTGGTGCCAGTGCACTCTCTGGACTCACTGCACTGCATCCCCAGTGGTGCCAGTGCACTCACTGGATTCACTGCACTGCATCCCCAGTGGTGCCAGTGCACTCTCTGGACTCACTGCACTGCATCCCCAGTGGTGCCAGTGCACTCTCTGGACTCACTGCAGTGCATCCCCAGTGGTGCCAGTGCACTCTCTGGACTCACTGCAGTGCATCCCCAGTGGTGCCACTGCACTCTCTGGACTCACTGCAGTGCATCCCCAGTGCTGCCAGTGCAGTCTCTGGAGTAACTGCAGTGCATCCCCACTGGTGCCAAAGCAATCTCTGGACTCACTGCAGTGCATCCCCAGTGGTGCCACTGCACTCTCTGGACTCACTGCAGTGCATCCCCAGTGGTGCCAGTGCACTCTCTGGACTCATTGAAGTGCATTCTCAGTGGTGCCAGTGCACTCTCTGGACTCACTGCAGTGCATCCCCAGTGGTGCCACTGCACTCTCTGGACTCACTGCAGTGCATCCCCAGTGGTGCCAGTGCACTCACTGGATTCACTGCACTGCATCCCCAGTGGTGCCAGGGCACTCTCTGGACTCACTGCACTGCATCCCCAGTGGTGCCACTGCACTCTCTGGACTCACTGCACTGCTTCCGCAGTGGTGCCAGTGCACTCTCTGGACTCACTAAACTGCATCCCCAGTGGTGCCACTGCACTCTCTGGACTCACTGCACTGCTTCCGCAGTGGTGCCAGTGCACTCACTGGACTCACTGCAGTGCATCCCCACTGGTGCCAGTGCACTCTCTGGGCTCACTGCAGTGCATCCCCAGTGGTGCCAGTGCACTCTCTGGACTCACTGCACTGCATCCCCAGTGGTGCCAGTGCGCTCTCTGGAGTCACAGCACTGCATCCCCAGTGGTGCCAGTGCAATCTCTGGACTTACTGCACTGCATCCCCAGTGGTGCCAGTGCACTCTCTGGACTCACTGCACTGCATCCCCGATGGTGCCAAAGCACTCTCTGGACTCCCAGCACCGCATCCCCAGTGGTGCCAGTGCACTCTCTGGACTCACTGCACTGCATCCCCAGTGGTGCCAGTGCACTCTCTGGACTCACTGCACTGCATCCCCAGTGGTGTCACTGCACTCTCTGGACTCACTGCAGTGCATCCCCAGTGGTGCCAGTGCACTCTCTAGAGTCACTGCGCTGCATCCCTAGTGGTGCCAGTGCACTCTCTGGACTCACTGTACTGCATCCCCAGTGGTGCCAGTGCACTCTCTGGACTCACTGCACTGCATCCCCAGTGGTGCCAGTGCACTCTCTGGACTCACTGCACTGCATCCCCAGTGGTGTCACTGCACTCTCTGGACTCACTGCAGTGCATCCCCAGTGGTGCCAGTGCACTCTCTAGAGTCACTGCGCTGCATCCCTAGTGGTGCCAGTGCACTCTCTGGACTCACTGCACTGCATCCCCAGTGGTGCCAGTGCACTCTCTGGACTCACTGCACTGCATCCCCAGTGGTGCCAGTGCACTCTCTGGACTCACTGCATCGCATCCCCAGTGGTGCCAGTGCACTCTCTAGAGTCACTGCGCTGCATCCCTAGTGGTGCCAGTGCACTCTCTGGACTCACTGTACTGCATCCCCAGTGGTGCCAAAGCACTCTCTGGACTCCCGCCACCGCATCCCCTGTGGTTCCAGTGCACTCTCTGGACTCACTGCACTGCATCCCCAGTGGTGCTAGTGCACTCTCTGGACTCACTGCACCGCATCCCCAGTGGTGCCAGTGCACTCTCTGGACTCACTGCACTGCATCCCCAGTGGTGTCACTGCACTCTCTGGACTCACTGCACTGCATCCCCAGTGGTGCCAGTACTCTCACTGGACTCACTGCTCTGCATCCCTCTTGGTGCCAGGGCACTCTCTGCAGACACTGCACTGCATCCCCAGTGGTGCCAGTGCACTCTCTGGACTCACTGCACTACTCCAGCCGCGGCAGTCGCTCCAGCCGCGGTAGCCCTCCAGCCTCGGCAGCCGCGGTAGCCGCGGCAGCCGCTGCAGCCGCGGCAGCCGCTCCGTCCGCGGCATACGCGGCAGACTCTCCAACCGCGGCAGCCGCTCCAGCCGCGGAAGCCGCGGCAGCCGCTCCAAACGCGGCAGGCGCTCCAACCGCGGCAACCGCTCCAGCCGTGGCAGCCGCTCCACTCGGTAGCGGCTGGAGCGGCTGCCGCGGCTAGAGCGGCTGGAGCGGCTGCCGCGGCTGGAGCTCCTGCCGCGTTTGGAGCGGTTACCGCGGCTGGAGCGGCTGGAGCGGCTGCCGCGGCTGGAGCGGCTGCCGCGGCTGGAGGGGCTAACGCGGCTGGAGAGGCTGACGCCGTTGAAGCGTCTAGAGCCTCTGCCGCGGCTGGAGGGGCTACCGCGGCTGGAGCGGTTGACGCGGCTGGAGCGGAAACCGAGGCTGGAGCGCCACTCTCTGGTATCACTGCAATGCATCACCTGTGGTGCCAGTGCACTCACTGGACTCATTGCACTGCATCACCAGTGGTGCCAGTGCACTCTCTGGACTCACTGCACTGCATCCCCAGTGGTGCCAGTGCACTCTCTGGACTCACTGCAGTGCATCCCCAGTGGTGCCAGTGCACTCTCTGGACTCATTGCACTGCATCCATAGTGGTGCCAGTGCACTCTCTGGACTCACTGCAGTGCATCCCCAATGGTGCCAGTGCACTCTCTGGACTCACTGCACTGCATCCCCATTCCTGCCAGTGCACTCTCTTGACTCACTGCAGTGCATCCCCAGTGGTGCCAGTGCACTCTCTGGACTCACTGAAGTGCATTCTCAGTGGAGCCAGTGCACTCTCTGGACTCACTGCAGTGCATCCCCAGTGGTGCCAGTACACTCACTGGACTGACTGAAGTGCATCCCCAGTAGAGTCAGTGCACTCTCTGGAGTCACTGCGCTGCATCCCCAGTGGTGCCAGTGCACTCCCTGGACTCACTGCACTGCTACAGCCGCGGCAGCAGCTCCAGCCGCGGTAGCCCTCCAGCCGTGGCAGCCGCTCCACTCGGTAGCTGCTGGAGCGGCTGCCGCGGCTGGAGCGGCTGGAGCGGCTGCCGCGGCTGGAGCGTCTGCCGCGGCTGGAGGGGATACCGCGGGGTTGACTCGACTGGAGCGGATGCCGAGGCTGGAGCGGCACTCTCTGGACTCAGTGAAATGCATTCTCAGTGGTGCCAGTGCACTCTCTGGACTCACTGCTCTGCATCCCCAGTGGTGCTAGTGCACTCTGGACTCACTGCAGTGCATCCCCAGTGGTGCCAGTGCACTCTCTGGACTCACTGCACTGCATCACAGGTGGTGCCAGTGCACTCTCTGGACTCACTGCACTACTCCAGCCGCGGCAGTCGCTCCAGCCGCGGTAGCCCTCCAGCCTCGGCAGCCGCGGCAGCCGCGGCAGCCGCTCCAGCCGCGGCAGCCGCTCCGTCCGCGGCATACGCGGCAGACTCTCCAACCGCGGCAGCCGCACCAGCCGCGGAAGCCGCGGCAGCCGCTCCAAACGCGGCAGGCGCTCCAACCGCGGCAACCGCTCCAGCCTTGGCAGCCGCTCCACTCGGTAGCGGCTGGAGCGGCTGCCGCGGCTGGAGCGGCTGGAGCGGCTGCCGCGGCTGGAGCGGCTGCCGCGGATGGAGAGGCTGGCGCGGCTGGAGGGGCTGGAGCGGCTGCCGCGGCTGGAGCGGCTGGAGCGGCTGCCGCGGCTGGAGCGGCTGCCACGGCTGGAGGGCTACCGCGGCTGGAGCGGCTGCCGCGGCTGGAGCAGTGCAGTGAGTCCAGGGAGTGCAAAGGCACCAGTGGGGATGGAGTGCAGTGAGTCCAAAGACTTCACTCTCACCACTGGGAATGCAGTGCAGTGAGTCCAGAGAGTGCACTGGCACCACTGGCGATGCAGTGAAGTGAGTGCAGAGAGTGCAATGGCACTACTGGGGATGCACTGCAGTGAGTCCAGAGAGTGCACTGGCACCACTGGGGATGCAGTGCAGTGAGTCCAGAGAGTGCACTGGCACCACTGGGGATGCCCTGCAGTGAGTCCAGAGAGTGCACTGGCACCACTGGGGATGCACTGCCGTGAGTCCAGAGAGTGCACTGGCACCACTGGGGATGCAGTGCAGTGAGTCCAGAGAGTGCACTGGCACCACTGGGGATGCCCTGCAGTGAGCCCAGAGAGTGCACTGGCACCACTGGAGATGCACTACAGTGAGTCCAGGGATAGCACTGGCACCACTGGGGATGCAGTGCCGTGAGTCCAGAGAGTGCACTGGCACCACTGGGGATGCAGTGCAGTGAGTCCAGAGAGTGCACTGGCTCCACTGAGAATGCACTTCAGTGAGTCCAGAGAGTGCACTGGCACCACTGGGGATGCCCTGCAGTGAGTCCAGAGAGCGCACTGGCACCACTGGGGATGCCCTGCAGTGAGTCCAGAGAGTGCACTGGCACCACAGGTGATGCACTCCAGTGAGTCCAGAGAGTGCACTTGCGCCACGGGGGATGCACTGCAGTGAGTCCAGAGAGCGCACTGGCACCACTGGGGATGCACTGCAGTGAGTCCAGTGAGTGCACTGGCACCACTGGTGATGCAGTGCAGTGAGTCCAGAGAGTGCACTGGCACCACTGGTGATGCAGTGCAGTGAGTCCACAGAGTGGCGCTCCAGCCTCGGTTTCCGCTCCAGCCGCGTCAACCGCTCCAGCCGCGGAAGCCCCTCCAGCCGCGGCAGACGCTCTAGACGCTCCAACCGCGTCAGCCTCTCCAGCCGCGTTAGCCCCTCCAGCCGCGGCAGCCGCTCCAGCCGCGGCAGCCGCTCCAGCCGCTCCAGCCGCGGTAACCGCTCCAAACGCGGCAGGAGCTCCAGCCGCGGCAGCCGCTCCAGCCGCTCTAGCCGCGGCAGCCGCTCCAGCCGCTACCGAGTGGAGCGGCTGCCACGGCTGGAGGGCTACCGCGGCTGGAGCGGCTGCCGCGGCTGTAGCAGTGCAGTGAGTCCAGGGAGTGCACTGGCACCACTGGGGATGCAGCGCAGTGACTCCAGAGAGTGCACTGACACCACTGAGGATGCACTTCAGTCAGTCCAGTGAGTGCACTGGCACCACTGGGGATGCAGTACAGTGAGTCCAGAGAGTGCACTGGCACCACTGGGGATGCACTGCAGTGAGTCCAGAGAGTGCACTGGCACCACTGGGGATGCACTGCAGTGAGTCCAGAGTGCACTAGCACCACTGGGGATGCACTGCAGTGAGTCCAGAGAGTGCACTGGCACCACCGGGAATGCACTGCAGTGAGTTCAGAGAGTGCACTGTCACCACTGGGGATGCAGTGCAGTGAGTCCAGAGTGCACTAGAACCACTGGGGATGCACTGCAGTGAGTCCAGAGAGTGCACTGGCACCACCGGGAATGCACTGCAGTGAGTCCAGAGAGTGCACTGGGGATGCACTTCAGTGAGTCCAGAGAGTGCACTGGCACCACTGGGGATGCAGTGATGCGAGTCCAGAGAGTGCACTGGCACCACAGGGGATGCACTGCAGTCACTCCAGAGAGTGCACTGGCACCACTGGGGATGCACTGCAGTGAGTCCAGAGAGTGCACTGGCAGCACTGGGGATGCACTGCAGTGAGTCCTGAGAGTACACTGGCTCCACCGGGGATACCCTGCAGTGAGTCCAGAGAGTGCACTGGCACCACTGGGGATGCCCTGCAGTGAGTCCAGAGAGTGCACTGGCACCACTGGGGATGCACTACAGTGAGTCCAGGGATAGCACTGGCACCACTGGGGATGCAGTGCAGTGAGTCCAGAGAGTGCACTGGCACCACTGGGGATGCCCTGCAGTGAGCCCAGAGAGTGCACTGGCACCACTGGGGATGCAGTGCAGTGAGTCCAGTGAGTGCACTGGCACCACTGGGGATGCACTGCAGTGAGTCCAGAGAGTGCACTGGCACCACAGAGAATGCACTTCAGTGAGTCCAGAGAGTGCACTGGCACCACTGGGGATGCAGTGCAGTGAGTCCAGAGAGTGCACTGGCACCACTGGGGATGCACTACAGTGAGTCCAGGGATAGCACTGGCACAACTGGGGATGCAGTGCAGTGAGTCCAGAGAGTGCACTGGCACCACTGGGGATGCAGTGCAGTGAGTCCAGAGAGTGCACTGGCACCACTGATGATGCAGTACAGTGAGTCCAGAGAGTGCACTGGCACAACTGGGGATGTAGTGCAGTGACTCGAGAGAGTGCACTGGAACCACTGGGGATGCAGTGCCGCGAGTCCAGAGAGTGCACTGGCTCCACTGGGGATGCGGTGCCGGAGGTCCAGAGAGTGCATTGGCACCACTGGGGATGCAGTGCAGTGACTCCAGAGAGTGCACTGGAACCACTGGGGATGCACTGCAGTGAGCCCAGAGAGTGCACTGGCACCACTGGGGATGCGGTGCAGCAAGTCCAGAGAGTTCACTGGCACCACTGGGGATGCAGTGCAGTGAGTCCAGTGAGTGTACTGGCACCACTGGGGATGCACTGCAGTGAGTCCAGAGAGTGCATTGGCACCACTTGGGATGCACTGCAGTGAGTCCAGAGAGTGCACTTGCACCACTGGGGATGCACTGCAGTGAGTCCAGAGAGTGCACTGGCACCACTGGGGATGCAGTGCTGTGAGTCCAGAGAGTGCACTGGCACCAATGGGGATGCACAGCAGTGAGTCCACAGAGTGCACTGGCACCACTGGGGATGCAGCGCAGTGAGTCCAGAGAGTGCTCTGGCACCACTGGAGATGCAGTGCAGTGAGTCCAGAGAGTGCACTGGCACCACTGGGGATGCAGTGCCGTCAGTCCAGTGAGTGTACTGGCACCACTGGGGATGCCCTTCAGTGAGTCCAGAGAGTGCACTGGCACCACTGGGGATGCACTGCAGTGAGTCCACAGAGTGCACGGGCTCCACTGGGGATGCACTGCAGTGAGTCCACAGAGTGCACTGGCACCACTGCGGATGCAGTGCAGTGAGTCCAGAGATCGCACTGGCTCCACTGGGGATGCAGTGCAGTGAGTCCAGAGAGTGCTCTGGCACCACTGGGGATGCAGTGCAGTGAGTCCAGAGAGTGCACTGGCACCACTGGGGATGCAGTGCAGTGAGTCCAGAGAGTGCTCTGGCACCACTCGGGATGCTGTGCAGTGAGTCCAGAGAGTGCAGTGGCACCACTGGTGATGCACTGCAGTTAATCCAGAGAGTGCACTGGCACCACTGGGGATGCGGTGCGGTGAGTCCAGAGAGTGCACTGGCACCACTGGGGATGCACTGCAGTGAGTCCAGAGAGTGCACTGGCACCACTGAGAATGCCCTTCAGTGAGTCCAGAGAGTGTACTGGCACCACTGGGGATGCACTTCAGTGAGTCCAGAGAGCGCACTGGCACCACTGGGGATGCAGTGCAGTGAGTCCAGAGAGTGCACTTGCACCACTGAGAATGCACTGCAGTGAGTCCAGAGAGTGCATTGGCACCACTGGGGATGCACTGCAGTGAGTCCAGAGAGTGCACTGGCACCACTGGGGATGCAGTGCAGTGAGTCCAGAGAGTGCACGGGCTCCACTGGGGATGCAGTGCAGTGACTCCAGAGAGCGCACAGGCACCACTGGGGATGCAGTGCAGTGAGTCCAGAGAGTGCACTGGCACCACCGGGGATGCAGTGCAGCAAGTCCAGAGAGTGCACTGGCACCACTGGGGATGCAGTGCAGTGAGTCCAGAGAGTGCACTGGCACCACTGGGGACGCACAGCAGTGAGTCCAGAGAGTGCAATGCCACCACTGGGGATGCAGTGCAGTGAGTCCAGAGAGTGCACTGGCACCATTGGAGATGCAGTGCAGTGAGTCCAGAGAGTGCACTGGCACCATTGGAGATGCAGTGCAGTGAGTCCAGAGAGTGCACTGGCACCACTGGGGATGCAGTGCAGTGAGTCCAGAGAGTGCACTGGCACCACTGGGGATGCAGTACAGTGAGTCCAGTGAATGCACTGGAACCACTGGGCCTGCAGTGCAGTGAGTCCAGTGAGTGTACTGGCACCACTGGGGATGCACTGCAGTGAGTCCAGAGATTGCATTGGCACCACTTGGGATGCACTGCAGTGAGTCCAGAGAGTGCACTTGCACCACTGGGGATGCAGTGCAGTGAGTCCAGAGAGTGCACTGACACCACTGGGGATGCAGTGCAGTGAGTCCAGAGAGTGCACTGGCACCAATGGGGATGCACAGCAGTGAGTCCACAGAGTGCACTGGCACCACTGGGGATGCACTGCAGTGAGTCCAGAGAGTGCACTGGCACCACTGGGGGTGCAGTACAGTGAGTCCAGAGAGTGCACTGGCACCACTGGGGATGCACAGCAGTGAGTCCAGAGAGTGCATTGGCACCACTGGGGATGCAGTGCAGTGAGTCCAGAGAGTGCACTGGCACCACTGGGGATGCACTGCAGTGAGTCCTGAGAGTACACTGGCTCCACCGGGGATGCAGTGCAGTGAGTCCAGAGAGTGCACTGGCACCACTGGGGATGCAGTGCAGTGAGTCCAGAGAGTGCACTGCCACCACTGGGGATGCACTGCAGTGAGTCCAGAGAGTTCACTGGCACCACTGGAGATGCACTTCAGTGAGTGCAGAGACTGCACTGGCACCACTGGGGATGCAGTGCAGTGAGTCCAGTGAGTGTACTGGCACCACTGGGGATGCAGCGCAGTGAGTCCAGAGAGTGCACTGGCACCACTGAGAATGCACTTCAGTGTGTCCAGAGAGTGTACTGGCACCACTGGTGATGCACTGCAGTGAGTCCAGAGAGTGCACTGGCACCACCGTGGATGCAGTGCAGTGAGTCCAGAGAGTGCACTGGCACCACTGGGGATGCAGTGCAGTGAGTCCAGAGAGTGCACTGGCACCACTGGGGATGCAATGCAGTTAGTCCAGAGTGTGCACTGGCACCACTGGGAATGCAGTGCAGTAAGTCCAGAGATCGCACTGGCACCACGGGGGATGCACTTCAGTGAGTCCAGAGAGTGCACTGGCACCACTGGGAATGCAGTGCAGTGAGTCCAGAGAGTGCACTGGCACCACTGGGGATGCACTGCAGTGAGTCCAGAGAGTGCACTGGCAGCACTGGGGATGCAGTGCAGTGAGTCCAGAGAGTGCACTGGCACCACTGGGGATGCACTGCAGTGAGTCCAGTGAGTGCACTGGCACCACTGGGGATGCAGTGCAGTGAGTGCAGGGAGTGCACTGGCACCACTGGGGATGCAGTGCAGTGAGTCCAGAGAGTGCACTGGCACCAATGGGGATGCAGTGCAGTGAGTCCAGAGAGTGCACAGGCAGCACTGGTGATGCAGTGCAGTGAGTCCAGAGAGTGCTCTGGCACCACTGGGGATGCAGTGCAGTGAGTCCAGAGAGTGCACTGGCACCACTGGGGATGCAGTGCAGTGAGTCCAGAGAGTGCACTGGCACCACTGGGGATGCACTGCAGTTACTCCAGAGAGTGCACTGGCACCACTGGGGATGCGGTGCGGTGAGTCCAGAGAGTGCACTGGCACCACTGGTGATGCAGTGCAGTGAGTCCAGAGAGTGCACTGGCACCACTGAGAATGCCCTTCAGTGAGTCCAGAGAGTGCACTGGCACCACTGGGGATGCACTGCAATGAGTCCACAGAGTGCACTGGCACCACTGGTGATGCAGTATAGTGAGTCCAGTGAGTGCACTGGCACCACTGGGGATGCAGTGCAGTGAGTCCAGAGAGTGCACTGGCACCACTGGGGATGCACTGCAGTGAGTCCAGAGAGTGCACTGGCACCACTGATGATGCAGTACAGTGAGTCCAGTGAGTGCACTGGCACCACTGGGGATGTAGTGCAGTGACTCGAGAGAGTGCACTGGCACCACTGGGGATGCAGTGCAGTGACTCCAGAGAGTGCACTGGCACCACTTGGGATGCAGTGCAGTGAGTCCAGAGAGTGCACTGGCACCACTGGGGATGCACTGCAGTGAGTCCAGAGAGTGCATTGGCACCACTGGGGATGCAGTGCAGTGAGTCCACAGAGTGCACTGGCACCACTGAGAATGCACTTCAGTGAGTCCAGAGAGTGCACTGGCACCACTGGGGATGCAGTGCAGTGAGTCCAGAGAGTGCACTGGCACCAGAGGGAATGCTTTTCAGTGAGTCCAGTGAGTGCACTGGCACTACTGGGGATGCAGTGCAGTGAGTGCAGAGAGTGCACTGGCACCACTGGACATGCAGTGCAGTGAGTCCAGAGAGTGCAGTGGCACCACTGGGGATGCAGTGCAGTGAGTCCAGAGAGTGCACTGGCAGCACTGGGGATGCAGTGCAGTGAGTCCAGAGAGTGCACTGGCAATAATGGGGATGCAGTGCAGTGAGTCCAGAGAGTGCACTGGCACCACTGGGGCTGCAGTGCAGTGAGTCCAGAGAGTGCACTGGCACCACTGGGGATGCAGTGCAGTGAGTCCAGAGAGTGCTCTGGCACCACTGGGGATGCACTGCAGTGAGTCCAGAGAGTGCACTGGCACCAGAGGGAATGCACTGCAGTGAGTCCAGTGAGTGCACTGGCACCAGAGGGAATGCACTGCAGTGAGTCCAGTGAGTGCACTGGCACCACTGGGTATGCAGTGCAGTGAGTGCAGAGAGTGCACTGGCACCACTGGGGATGCACTGCAGTGAGTCCAGAGAGTGCAGTGACACCACTGGGGATGCAGTGCAGTGAGTCCAGAGAGTGCACAGGCAGCACTGGGGATGCAGTGCAGTGAGTCCAGAGAGTGCACTGGCACCACTGGGGATGCAGTGCAGTGAGTCCAGAGAGTGCACTGGCACCACTGGGGTTGCAGTGCAGTGAGTCCAGTGCGTGTACTGGCACCACTGGGGATGCACTGCAGTGAGTCCAGAGAGTGCACTGGCACCACTGAGAATGCACTTCAGTGAGTCCAGAGAGTGCACTGGCACCACTGGGGATGCAGTGCAGTGAGTCCAGAGAGTGCACTGGCACCAATGAGAATGCACTTCAGTGAGTCCAAAGAGTGCACTGGCACCACTGGGGATGCACTGCAGTGAGTCCAGAGAGTGCACTAGCACCACTGGGAATGCAGTACAGTGTGTCCAGTGAGTGCACTGTCACCACTGGGGATGTAGTGCAGTGACTCCAGAGAGTGCACTGGCACCACTGGGGATGCAGTGCAGTGAGTCCAGAGAGTGCACTGGTACCACTTGGGATGCAGTGCAGTGAGTCCAGTGAGTGCACTGGCACCACTGGGGATGCAGTGCAGTGAGTCCAGAGAGTGCATTGGCACCACTGGGGATGCAGTGCAGTGAGTCCAGAGAGTGCACTGGCACCACTGGGGATGCACTGCAGTCACTCCAGAGAGTGCACTGGCACCACTGATGATGCAGTACAGTGAGTCCAGTGAGCGCACTGGCACCACTGGGGATGTAGTGCAGTGACTCGAGAGAGTGCACTGGCACCACTGGGGATGCAGTGCAGTGAGTCCAGAGAGTGCACTGGCACCACTTGGGATGCAGTACAGTGAGTCCAGAGAGTGCACTGGCACCACTGGGGATGCAGTGCAGTGAGTCCAGAGAGTGCATTGGCACCACTGGGGATGCAGTGCAGTGAGTCCAGAGAGTGCACTGGCACCACTGGGGATGCAGTGCAGTGAGTCCAGAGAGTGCACTGGCAGCAGTGGGGATGCACTGCAGTGAGTCCAGAGAGTGCACTGGCACCACTGGGGATGCACTGCAGTGAGTCCAGAGAGTGCAGTGGCACCACTGGCGATGCAGTGCAGTGAGTCCAGAGAGTGCACTGGCACCACTGGGGATGCAGTGCAGTGAGTCCAGAGAGTGCACTGGCACCACTGGGGATGCACTGCAGTGAGTCCAGAGAGTGCACTGGCACCACTGGGGATGCAGTGCAGTGAGTCCAGAGAGTGCACTGGCAGCACTGGGGATGCAGTGCAGTGAGTCCAGAGAGTGCACTGGCACCACTGGGGATGCACTGCAGTGAGTCCAGAGAGCGCACTGGCACCACTGGGGATGCACTGCAGTGAGTCCACAGAGTGCACTGGAACCACTGAGAATGCACTTCAGTGAGTCCAGAGAGTGCACTGGCACCACTGGGGATGCACTGCAGTGAGTCCAGAGAGTGCACTAGCACCACTGGGGAATGCAGTGCAGTGAGTCCAGTGAGTACACTGGCACCACTGGGGATGCAGTGCAGTGAGTCAAGAGAGTGCACTGGCACCACTGGGGATGCACTGCAGTGAGCCCAGAGAGTGCACTGGCACCACTGGGGATGCGGTGCCGGGAGTCCAGAGAGTGCTTTGGCACCACTGGGGATGCACTGCAGTTACTCCAGAGAGTGCACTGGCAACACTGGGGATGCAGTACAGTGAGTCCAGAGAGTGCACTGGCACCACTGGGGATGCACTACAGTGAGTCCAGAGAGTGCACTGGCACCACACAGGGTGCAGTGCGGTGAGTCCAGAGAATGCACTGGCACCAATGGGGATGCAGTGCAGTGAGTCCAGAGAGCGCAGTGGCTCCACTGGGGATGCAGTGCAGTCAGTCCTGTGAGTGTACTGGCACCACTGGGGATGCAGTGCAGTGAGTCCAGAGAGTGCACTGGCACCACTGAGAATGCACTTCAGTGAGTCCAGAGAGTGCACTGGCACCACTGGGGATGCACTGCAGTGAGTCCAGAGATTGCACTGGCACCAACGGTGATGCACTGCAGTGAGTCCAGAGAGTGCACTGGCACCACTGGGGATGCACTTCAGAGAGTCCAGAGAGTGCACGGGCTCCACTGGGGATGCAGTGCAGTGAGTCCAGAGAGTGCACTGGCACCACTGGGGATGCAGTGCAGTGAGTCCAGAGAGTGCACTGACACCACTGGGGATGCAGTGCAGTGAGTCCTGAGAGTGCACTGGCACCACTGGGGATGCAGTGCAGTGAGTCCAGAGAGTGCACTGGCACCACTGGGGATGCAGTGTAGTGAGTGCAGAGAGTGCACTGTGAACACTGGGGATGCAGTGCAGTGAGTCCAGAGAGTGCACTGGCACCACTGGGGATGCAGTGCAGTGAGTCCAGAGTGTGCACTGGCACCACTGGGGATGCACTGCAGTGAGTCCAGAGATTGCACTGGCACCACTGGGGATGCACCTCAGTGAGTCCAGAGAGTGCACTGGCACCACTGGTGATGCACTGCAGTGAGTCCAGAGAATGCACTGGCACCACTGGTGATGCAGTGCAATGAGTCCAGAGAGTGCACTGGCACCACTGGGGATGCAGTGCAGTGAGTCCAGAGAGTGCACTGGCACCAGAGGGAATGCACTGCAGTGAGTCCAGTGAGTGCACTGGCACCACTGTGGATGCACTGCAGTGAGTCCAGAGAGTGCACTGGCACCACTGGGGATGCAGTGCAGTGAGTCCAGAGAGTGCACTGGCACCACTGGGGATGCACTGCAGTGAGTCCAGAGAGTGCACTGGCACCACTGGGGATGCACTGCAGTGAGTCCAGAGAGTGCACTGGCACCACTGGGGATGCAGTGCAGTGAGTCCACAGAGTGCACTGGTACCAGTGGGGATGCAGTACAGTGAGTCCAGAGAGTGCAGTGGCACCACTGGGCATGCAGTGCAGTGAGTCCAGAGAGTGCACTGGCACCACTGGGGATGCACTTCAGTGACTCCAGAGAGTGCACTGGCACCACCGGGGATGCAGTGCAGTGAGTCCAAAGACTTCACTGGCAAAACTGGAGATGCAGTGCAGTGAGTCCAGAGAGTGCACTGGCACCACTGGGGATGCAGTGCAGTGAGTCCAGAGACTTCACTGGCAAAACTGGAGATGCAGTGCAGTGAGTCCAGAGATTGCACTGGCACCACTGGGGATGCAGTGCACTGAGTCCAGAGAGTGCACTGGCACCACTGGGGATGCAGTGCATTGAGTCCAGAGAGTGCACCGGCACAACTGGGGATGCACTTCAGTGAGTCCAGAGAGTGCACTGACACCACTGATGATGCAGTGCAGTGAGTCCAGAGAGTGCACTGGCACCACTGGGGATGCAGTGCAGTGAGTCCAGAGAGTGCTCTGGCACCACTGGGGATGCACTGCAGTGAGTCCAGAGAGTACACTGGCACCACTGGGGATGCAGTGCAGTGAGTCCAGAGAGTTCACTGGCACCACTGGGGATGCAGTCCAGTGAGTCCAGTGAGTGCACTGGCACCACTGGGGATGCAGTGCAGTGACTGCAGAGAGTACACTGGCACCACCGGGGATTCACTGCAGTGAGTCCAGTGAGTGCACTGGCACCACTGGGGGTGCAGTACAGTGAGTCCAGAGAGCGCACTGACACCACTGGGGATGCACTGCAGTGAGTCCAGACAGTGCACTGGCACCACTGGGGATGTAGTGCAGTGAGTCCAGAGACTGCACTGGCACCACTGGGGATGCAGTGCAGTGAGACCAGAGAGTGCACTGGCACCACTGGGGATGCACTGCAGTGAGCCCAGAGAGTGCACTGGCACCACTGGGGATGCAGTGCAGTTAGTCCAGAGAGTGCACTGTCACCACTGGGGATGCAGTACAGTGAGTCCACATAGTGCACTGGCACCAGTGGGGATGCAGTACAGTGAGTCCAGAGAGTGCACTGGCACCACTGGGGATGCAGTGCAGTGAGTCCAGAGAGTGCACTGGCACCACTGGGGATGCAGTGCAGTGACTCCACAGAGTGCACTGTCAACACTGGTGATGCAGTGCAGTGAGTCCAAAGACTTCACTGGCACCACTGGGGATGCAGTGCAGTGAGTCCAGAGAGTGCACTGGCACCACTGGGGATGCAGTGAAGTGAGTGCAGAGAGTGCACTGGCACCACTGGGGATGCACTGCAGTGAGTCCAGAGAGTGCACTGGCACCACTGGGGATGCACTACAGTGAGTCCAGAGAGTGCACTGGCACCACTGGGGATGCAGTGCAGTGAGTCCAGAGAGTGCACTGGCACCACTGGGGATGCAGTGCAGTGAGTCCAGTGAGTGTACTGGCACCACTGGGGATGCACTTCAGTGAGCCCAGAGAGTGCACTGGCACCACTGAGAATGCACTTCAGTGAGTCCAGTGAGTGCACTGGCACCACTGGGGATGCACTGCAGTGAGTCCAGAGAGTGCACTAGCACCACTGGGGATGCAGTGCAGTGAATCCTGTGAGTACACTGGCACCACTGCGGATGCAGAGCAGTGAGTCCAGAGAGCTCACTGGCACCACTGGGGATGCAGTGCAGTGAGTCCAGAGAGTGCACTGGCACCACTGGAGATGCAGTACAGTGAGTCCAGTGAATGCACTGGAACCACTGGGGATGCAGTGCAGTGAGTCCAGAGAGTGCACTGGCACCACTGGTGATGCAGTACAGTGAGTCCAGTGAGTGCACTGGTACCACTGGGCCTGCAGTGCAGTGAGTCCAGAGAGTGCACTGGCACCACTGGGGATGCAGTTAAGTGAGTCCAGAGAGTGCACTGGCACCACCGATGATGCAGTACAGTGAGTCCAGTGAGTGCACTGGCACTACTGGGGATGTAGTGCAGTGACTCGAGAGAGTGCACTGGCACCACTGGGGATGCAATGCAGTGAGTCCAGAGAGTGCACTGGCACCACTGGGGATGCAGTGCAGTGAGTCCAGAGAGTGCACTGGCAGCAGTGGGGATGCAGTGCAGTGAGTCCAGAGAGTGCACTGGCACCACTGGGGATGCAGTGCAGTGAGTCCAGAGACTTCACTGGCACCACTGGGAATGCAGTGCAGTGAGTGCAGAGAGTGCACTGGCACCACTGGGGATGCACTGCAGTGAGTCCAGAGAGTGCACTGTCACCACTGGGGATGCAGTGCAGTGAGTCCAGAGAGTGCACTGGCACCACTGGGGATGCACTGCAGTGAGTCCAGAGAGTGCACTGGCACCACTGGGGATGCACTACAGTGAGTCCAGAGATTGCACTGGCACCACTGGGGATGCAGTGCAGTGAGTCCAGAGAGTGCACTGGCACCACTGGTGATGCAGTTTAGTGAGTCCAGAGAGTGCACTGGCACCACTGGGGATGCACTTCAGTGAGTCCAGAGAGTGTACTGTAACCACTGGGGATGCGGTGCAGTGAGTCCAGAGAGTGCACTGGCACCACTGGGGATGCAGTGCCGTGAGTCCAGAGAGTGCTCTGGCACCACTGGGGATGCACTGCAGTGAGTCCAGAGACTGCACTGGCAGCACTGTGGATGCAGTGCAGTGAGTCCAGAGAGTGCACTGGCACCACTGGGGATGCAGTGCAGTGAGTCCAGAGAGTGCACTGGCACCACTGGCGATGCAGTCCAGTGAGTCCAGTGAATGCACTGGCACCACTGGGGATGCTGTGCAGTGAGTGCAGAGAGTGCACTGGCACCACCTTTGATGCAGTACAGTGTGTCCAGTGAGTGCACTGGCACCACTGGGGATGCAGTGCAGTCAGTCCAGTGAGTGCACTGGCACCACTGGGGATGCAGTGCAGTGAGTGCAGAGAGTGCAATGGCACCAATGGGGATGCACTTCAGTGAGTCCAGAGAGTGCACTGGCACCACTGGGGATGCAGTGCAGTGAGTCCAGAGATTGCACTGGCACCACTGGGGATGCAGTGCTGTGACTCCAGAGAGCGCACTGGCACCACTGGGGATGCAGTGCAGTGAGTCCAGAGAGTGCACTGGCACCACTGGGGATGCACTGCAGTGAGTCCAGAGAGTGCACTGGCACCACTGGGGATGCAGTGCAGTGAGTCCAGAGAGTGCACTGGCACCACTGGGGATGCACTGCAGTGAGTCCAGAGAGTGCACTGGCACCACTGGGGATGCACTGCAGTGAGTCCAGAGATTGCACTGGCACCACTGGGGATGCAGTGCAGTGAGTGCAGAGAGTGCACTGGCACCACTGGGGATGCACTTCAGTGAGTTCAGAGAGTGCACTTGCACCACTGGGGATGGGTTTCAAGCCAACTGCATTAACCGCTCATGCTTCTTTCTTATGAGACGTTAGTAAACCAATTACATAGCCTTGTCAAGACTAAATCACAGGTAAAAATCCTGTACATCTCATGTGGCCAACCACTCCCAACTAGGATTCCAAGAACCAGGAGGTTCGGTGAAAATAGGGCTAGTGCTATTAGAGGGGTGATTATTAGGGTAAGCCCTAAGCTGTCTTTAATGGAGAAGTATGGGTGGAATGGGATTTTGTCGCAGTCTGATACGATTCCTAGTGGGTTATTTGAGCCTGATTCGTGTAGGAAGGTTAGGTGGACTAGGGTGATTCCTGCAATTAGGAAGGGCAGTAGGAAGTGGATGGCGAAGAATCGGGTTAAGGTTGGATTGTCTACTGAGAATCCTCCTCAGGCTCATTCTACTAGAGTTTGCCCAATGTACGGGATGGCTGAGAATAGGTTGGTGATTACGGTGGCCCCTCAGAATGACATTTGTCCTCATGGTAGGACATACCCTACGAAGGCAGTTGCTATTAGGGTGAGTAGGAGGATTACTCCTGTGTTTCAGGTTTGTTTGTATAGGTAGGAGCCGTAGTAGAGGCCTCGTCCGATGTGTAAGTAGATGCAGATAAAGAAGAGCGAAGCACCGTTGGCGTGGAGGTTGCGGATGAGCCATCCGTACTGGACGTCTCGGCATGTGTGAGCTACTGAGGAGAAGGCGAGTGAAGTGTCTGCGGTGTAGTGTATGGCTAGTAGCAGGCCTGTTAGGATTTGTGTGGCTAAGCAGATGGCTAGAAGGGAGCCGAAGTTTCATCAGGCAGAGATGTTGGAGGGGGCGGGTAGGTCGATTAGGGAGTTGTTGATTATTTTTAGTAGGGGATGGGATTTGCGGATGTTAGGGGCCATTAGTGAGTCTGTGTGTTATTAGGATTATTACCAGGATGGAGAGGGCGAAGGATCCTAGGTAGGCCTTAATTAGCCCTGTGTGTATTGAGGTTGCGGCTTTGCTTGCGGCTACTTGTAGTTCAGCAAGGCCCTCTGGCCCTATTTTTTTGAGTCAGGAGAGGTCGATCAAGTGTAGGGCAATGTTTTGTCCCTTTTCTAGTAGGTTTTTGGAGAAGAATCGGTGTACTAGGGGGTTGAAGTACCCTAATGCAGAGGAGAAGTTTATGAGGGGGTTTGGTTTGGGGTGAGTGAGGGTGTGTGTTATGTTCGATAGTTCTAGGGCTAGGATGATTCCTAGGATTGTTATGAGGATGGCAGCGGTTTTGGTGATAAGGGGTATGGTTATTGGGGGGGTTTTGGTTGGTGTGATGAAAGAGGTAATGATTATTCCTGCTGTAATGCTGCCTAGGGCGAGTCGGGTTAGGGGGGCGGTGATTAGTGGGTTGTTTTCGTTTATTGATACTATTGGGGGGATTCGGGTTTGTCCAGCTTGGACTAGGATGGTTATGCGGATGCTGTAGGTTGCGGTGAATGCTGTGGCTATAAAGGTTAGGAGTAGGGCTCAAGTATTTAGGTATGATGTGTTTAAGCTTTCGATGATGAGGTCTTTTGAGTAGAATCCGGCTAGGAATGGGGTTCCTATCAGCGCCAGGTTTCCGATGGTTAGGCAGGAAGTAGTGACTGGGAGTATTTTCTGTAGGCCTCCTATCTTTCGGATATCTTGTTCTCCGTTTAGGTTGTGGATGATAGACCCTGAGCATAGGAATAGTATGGCTTTAAAGAAGGCATGGGTTGAGATGTGTAGGAAGGCTAGTTGTGGGAGGTTTAGTCCGATAGTGACTATTATTAGTCCTAGTTGGCTGGATGTTGAGAAAGCAATGATTTTTTTGATGTCATTTTGGGTTAGGGCGCATGTGGCAGCGAATAGGGTTGATAGAGCACCTAGGCATAGGCAGGCAGTTAGGGCTGTCTGGTTGGTGGCTAGCAGGGGGTGCATGCGGATGAGCAGGAAGATTCCGGCTACTACTATGGTACTGGAGTGCAGTAGGGCTGATACTGGGGTGGGGCCTTCTATTGCTGCGGGCAGTCATGGGTGGAGTCCAAATTGGGCGGATTTTCCTGCGGCTGCGAGGATTAATCCTATGAGGGGGAGGATTGGGGTTTGGTGGGGGTGTACGGCTTGTTGGATCTCTCAGGTGTTGAATGTTGAAGCTAGTCATGCTATGCTCAGGATCAGTCCGATGTCTCCGATTCGGTTGTAGATTACGGCTCGTAGGGCGGCGGTGTTGGCATCTGCTCGGCCTTGTCATCAGCCGATGAGAAGGAAGGACATGATTCGTACTCCTTCCCAGCCTACGAATAGGAGGAATATGTTGTTTGCGGTTGTTAGGAGGAGTATGGCGACTAGGAATGTCAGTAGGTAGGTGAAAAATTTTGTTACGTATGGCTCTGAGGCCATGTATCATATGGCGAATTGTAGGATTGATCATGTTACAAATAGGGCGATTGGAAGAAATGTTATTGAGTATTGGTCTATTTTTAGGCTCAGGGGGATTTTAAAGTTTATAATGAATTTTCACTCCCAGTGGCAGGTGACAGATTCTACTCCCGAGTAGATGAATGCGGTTGTAGGGGCTAGGCTAATTAGGAATGCGGTTTTAACAGCGCGGGTGGTGGCTTGTGGGGTGTTTTTAAAGTTTTTAAATAGAAATGGCAGGATGATTGGGGTTAGGAGGATTGTCAGCGTGAGTAGTGTGAGGGAGTTGATTAGTAGTGTGGGGTTCACTCCTTTTACTTGGATTTGCACCAAGATGGGTGGTTCCTAAGACCAGTGGATTGCTGTTATCCTTTAAAAGTAAGGGGGCTGAGGTTTTAGGCTCAGATGTAAGAGTTAGCAGCTCTTGTTGGTTAAACCCTCCCCTCGGCAGGTAAGAAGGTTTGAACTTCTATTCTTAGAATCACAGTCTAATGTTTGGTTTAAACTATACTTGCATGAGGGGATTCCGGAGATCAGTTCGGGTTTGAGGATTAGGAGGAATATTGGGATAATGTGGAGTGTTATGAGCAGGTGTTCTCGCGTGGTTGAGTTTTGCATAGATGTGATGTGGGAGGGGATTGAGCCTCGTTGGGTCATTAGTAGTATGAATAAGGTGTAGGAGGCGGTTAGTAGGGTTGCGATTCCTGTTAGGATGATCGTGAAGGCAGATCAGTTGAATAAGGTGATTATAATGGTTAGCTCTGCTATGAGGTTTGTTGTTGGGGGTAAGGCTATGTTTGTTAGATTGGCCAGCAATCATCAGGTAGCTATGAGTGGTAGGAGAGGTTGTAGGCCTCGTGTGAGTAGTAGAATTCGGCTGTGCGTACGTTCATAGTTTGTGTTGGCTAGGCAGAATAGTATGGAGGAAGTTAGTCCATGGGAAATTATTAGGATCATTGCCCCTGAGAATGATCAGTGGGTTTGGATTATTCCTGCGGCGATAACTAGGCCTATGTGGCTAACGGATGAATAAGCGATTAGTGATTTTAGGTCTGTCTGTCGTAGGCAGATTGAGCTAGTCATTAGGGCGCCTCATAGGGCCAGGGTTAGGAAGGGGTAGTGCAGGAGGTTGGACAGTGGGCCCATAAATAGAGTGACTCGTATAATTCCGTATCCTCCTAGCTTTAGTAGTAGGGCGGCGAGGAGTATTGAGCCTGCGATGGGTGCTTCTACGTGGGCTTTTGGCAGTCAGAGGTGTAGGCCGTATAGTGGGGCTTTTACTATGAATGCTATGAGCAGTGCTAGACCTGATAGTATTCCTGTCCATGAGGTGGATAGGGTTGGGTGGGTTAGTTGTAGGGTTGGCAGGTGCAGGGTGCCAATTTTCACGTATAGGTGTATGATTGTGATTAGCAGGGGTAGAGAGCTTACTGGCGTGTAGAATAGCAGGTAGATGCCAGCGCTTAGGCGTTCTGGTTGGTTCCCCCATCGGGTGATTAAGATTAGGGTGGGAATGAGGGTTGCTTCAAATGAGATGTAAAATAGTGCTAGTTCTGTGGTGGAAAAGGCTAGTAGGATGAATGGCTGGACTGCGACTAAGGTTGAGATAAAGATTCGTTTGCGTTGTAGGGGTTCTTGTTGCAGGTGGTTTTGGCTTGCTATGATTATGAGTGGGAGTAGTCAGCAGGATAGTACTAGGAGGGGGGATGAGATTTGGTCAATTCCTGTTCAGTTGGATAAAAATTTGTAGGGGTAGTAGGTTGGGATTAATCACTGTAGGCTTAGGGCAGCGATTAGGAGGCTGTATAAGGTGGTGTTAGTCCATAGAAATTTTGGTGGAGACAGCAGGGCTGTTGGAAGAAGTATGATTGTGGGTAGGATGATTTTTAGCATTGCAGGAGGTTTAGGTTGTGTAGATGGTCGGAGCCATGTGTGCGGGTGGAGGCTACTAGGATGGCCAGGCCTGTGCCCGCCTCACACGCTGAGAAGGTTAGCATGAGAATTGGTACCATGGTGAATGAGGAGACTTGGTTTTCGATGGATCATATTGATAGGCCTACGAATATCGATAATATTATGCTTTCAAGGCATAGTAGGGCGGATACTAGGTGGGTTCGGTGGAAGGCTAGTCCTAGTCCGCTGAAAATGAAGGCTGAGTAGAAGCTTAAATGTAGGGGCGACATAAGAAAGTTACAGGGTTGGCTGTAATCTGCTGGGTCGAAACCAGCTATCTTTTTGGTTAGACTAACTTTCTGTTATTCTGCTCATTCTAGGCCCCCTTGAATTCACTCGTAGGCCAGTCCGAGTGTTAGGAGAAGGAGGATCGCTACAGTTCAGGTGAGGGTCATTAGGGGGGATTGGAGTTGGACGGCTCATGGCAGGGGGAGTAGGAGGGCGATTTCTAGGTCGAATAGGACGAACAGGATGGCTACTGAGGAAGAATCGGACTGAGAATGGTAATCGAGCAGATCCAAGTGGGTCGAATCCACATTCGTACGGTGAGAGTTTCTCTGAGTCGGGGTTTATTTGGGCGAGTCAGAAGTTTAATGCGGTTAGGGCGGCGCTTAGGATTGATGATAGGGCGAATATGAACATGAGTGCGTTCATTGCTCTCCTCTGGGTTTATACCAGATTCTAGAGATTGGAAGTCAATTGTAATTAATATACTAGAAGAGCAAGATCCTCATCAGTAGATGGTTATGTAGAGGAATAGTCAGATGACGTCTACGAAGTGTCAGTATCAGGCTGCTGCCTCGAATCCGAAGTGGTGGTCTGATGTAAAGTGGAACTTGATCAGTCGGAAGAGGCAGACGGTCAGGAAGGAGGATCCGATGATTACGTGGAGTCCGTGGAATCCAGTGGCAACGAAGAAGGTAGATCCGTAGACGCTATCGGCGATTGAGAATGGGGCTTCGTGGTATTCTATTGCTTGTAGGGCTGTGAAGTAGAATCCCAGGAGGATCGTTAGGGTTAGGGCGTGGATGGCGTGTTTTCGGTTTCCTTCTGTGATGCTGTGATGGGCTCACGTTACGGTAACGCCTGAGGCTAGTAGGATGGCTGTGTTTAGTAGGGGGACTTCTATCGGGTTGAGTGGTTTAATTCCTGTTGGGGGTCATTGGCCTCCTAGTTCTGGGGTTGGGGCCAGGCTCGAGTGGAAGAACGCTCAGAAGAACCCTAAGAAGAAGAATGCTTCGGATGTGATGAAAAGGATTATGCCGTATCGTAGGCCTTTTTGGACTGTGGGAGTGTGATGGCCTTGGAAGGTGCTTTCTCGTACAATGTCTCGTCATCATTGGAGTATTACTAGGAGTATTGAGATGAGGCCTAGGGTTAGTAGTATGGATGAGTTGTAGTGGAATCACATGATTAATCCTGAGGTTGTGAGTAGGGCGGCGGCTGCCCCGAAGATTGGTCAAGGGCTTGGGTCAACTATGTGGTATGAGTGTGCTTGGTGTGCCATTAGATGTTTTCTTGTAAGTATAGGCTTAGAAGGAGCACGAAGACGTAGGCCTGGATTATGGCTACTGCTACTTCTAGGATGGTTAGGAGTAGTAGGATGATTATTGTTAGGATGGATACTGCAGGAAGGGTGGGTGTTAATGCAATGGAGGCTGTAGAGATGAGTTGGATGAGTAAGTGTCCTGCTGTAAGGTTGGCTGTAAGGCGGACTCCGAGGGCTAGGGGGCGGATTAGTAGGCTGGTTGTTTCGATCAGGATTAGTGCGGGGATTAGGGGTGTAGGGGTACCTTCGGGTAATAGGTGGGCTAAAGAGGCTGATGGTTGGTTTCGTAGGCCTGTTAGTAGTGTGGCGAGCCATAGTGGGAAGGCTAGGGCTATGTTCATAGATAGTTGGGTGGTTGGGGTGAATGTATATGGAAGGAGGCCTAGAAGGTTGATTGTAAGAAGTATGATTATTAGGGATGTAAATATTATGGCTCATTTGTGGCCATTTTTGTTGAGTGGGACTATTACTTGTTTTGTGATTAGGTGAAGGAGTCATGTTTGGATAGTAGAAAGGCGGTTGTTGATTCATCGGTTGTTTGGGGACGGGAATAGTAGGGCTGGGAAGAGTAGGGATAGTAGGATTAAGGGGATGCCAAATAGATTGGGGCTGGAAAATTGGTCAAAGAAGCTTAGGTTCATGGTCAGGATCATGGTGTGGGTTTGGTAGTGAGGGAGGTCTTATTTGATGGGGGGTTGGTTGTGGTGAAGGCTAGTAGTTTTGGTTGGATGAGGAGTGCTAGGGTTAATCAGGTTATAATTATGATTGAAAATCATGGTGCGGGGTTAAGCTGTGGCATATCATTAAGGAGGGGGAAGTCCCTCTTTGGCTAGCTTAAAAGGCTAGTGCTGTTGCATAGCTTCTTAATGATTAGGATGATGATAGAAGGGACGATCAGGCCTCGAAATGTGGGAGTGGGGTTGATTCTACTACAATGGGTATGTAGCTGTGATTAGCCCCGCAAATTTCTGAGCATTGTCCGTAAAAAATCCCAGGCCGGGTGGTAATGAATGAAGTTTGGTTTAGTCGGCCTGGGATTGCGTCTGTTTTAACTCCGAGCGTTGGGACTGCTCAGGAGTGGAGTACGTCTCCTGCAGTAATGATCACGCGGATGGGGGATTCTATTGGGATAACTACGCGGTGGTCAACTTCTAGCAGTCGGAAGTGGCCGTTGGGTAAGTCTGGGGTGGGCACTATGTAGGAGTCGAATGATAGGTCTTTGAAGTCTGTGTATTCGTAGCTTCAGTATCATTGGTGGCCGATGGCTTTTAGGGTGAGGTCTGGTTCATCGATTTTGTCCATTATGTAGAGGATTTGTAGGGATGGGAGGGCGAGGAGTACCAGGACGATAGCAGGTAGGATCGTCCAGATCAGCTCTACTTCTTGGGCGTCTACAGCATTGGACGAGAGTTTTTCTGTTAGTATGTGGGCTAAAAGGTAGAGAACTAGGCTGCAGATAGCTAGGGCAACGATTAGGGCGTGGTCGTGGAATTCAACGAGTTCTTCTATGATGGGTGATGAGGCGTCTTGGAATCCTAGTTGGGAGTGGTTGGCCACATGAGATGTACAGGATTTTTACCTGTGATTTAGTCTTGACAAGGCTATGTAATTGGTTTACTAACGTCTCATAAGAAAGAAGCATGAGCGGTTAACCTCCTGGGAGACCCAGAAAACTTCACCCCAGCAAACCCACTAGTAACCCCACCACACATCAAACCAGAATGATACTTCCTATTCGCCTACGCCATCCTACGTTCAATCCCAAATAAACTAGGAGGCGTATTAGCACTGGCCGCCTCCGTACTGATCCTATTCCTAATCCCATTCCTGCACAAATCAAAACAACGAGCAATAACATTCCGACCACTCTCCCAGCTCCTATTCTGAGTCCTAGTCGCCGACCTCCTCGTCCTAACATGAGTAGGAAGCCAACCCGTCGAACACCCATTCATCATCATCGGCCAACTCGCTTCAATCGCCTACTTCACTATCCTCCTATTTCTCCTCCCCGCCGCAAGCGCCCTAGAAAACAAAATACTCAACTGCTAAATACTCTAATAGTTTATAAAAACATTGGTCTTGTAAACCAAAGATTGAAGACTTACCACTTCTTAGAGTACCCCAAACTCAGAAAAAAAGGACTCAAACCTTTATCTCCAGCTCCCAAAGCTGGCATTTTCAATAAACTATTCTCTGACCCTAACCCCTAAACCGCCCGAATAGCACCCCGCGACAACCCCCGCACAAGCTCCAATACAACAAACAAAGTCAACAACAGCCCCCAACCCGCCACTAAAAACATCCCTGCCCCATGTGAATAAAACATGGAAACTCCACTAAAATCCGACCGAACAACAAACACCCCAACATTATTCACAGTAGAAACCCCGAACTTCCAAGCCCCCATAAACCCCCCAAACACCAACCCCCCAAAAACAATTGCCACAAACGCTACTGCACATCCAATCACCCATCAATCCCCCCAAGCCCCAGGGAAAGGCTCCGCTGCTAAAGCTACTGAATAAACAAACACCACCAGCATACCCCCCAAATACACCATAAACAGCACTAAAGCCACGAACGAAACCCCAAGGCCCAGCAACCACCCGCACCCCGCCACAGACGCTAACACCAAACCAACAACCCCATAATACGGCGAAGGATTCGACGCCACACCCAAAACACCCACCGCAAAGCAAATCCCTAAAAAAAACATAAAATAAGTCATTATTCCTGCCCGGACACTACCCGAGGCCTGCGGCTCGAAAAGCCGCCATTGTTCTCAACTACAGGAACTAACCGCAAGCCCCCAATAATTCTACCCCATCTATGCCATTATGCTTAACCCCTCCCCCCTCCCCCCCCGAGGCGGGGGTATTTGGTTATGCATATTCGTGCATAAATTTATATACCCCATATACATACATACTATAGTACCAGTAATATACATTATATACGGACTATCTTATAAGCAGGTGCTAAACCCATACATGTACACGGCCATTAAACCCTTAAACACACTCCTACCAAACCACCCGGCATGAATGTTCTAGGACCATACCCCACAACACCCAATACAACTCCACTCAAGCGCATAACAAGACCCCATTTTAATGAATGCTCACAGGACATGCTCCAACAACAACTCTCCACCACATATCTCATGCAGTTCGTATCAGACGGATTTATTAATCGTACTCCTCACGTGAAATCAGCAACCCGTTGCACATAATGTCCGGTATGACTAGCTTCAGGCCCATACGTTCCCCCTAAACCCCTCGCCCTCCTCACATTTTTGCGCCTCTGGTTCCTCGGTCAGGGCCATCCATTGGGTTCACTCACCCCTCCTTGCCCTTCAAAGTGGCATCTGTGAGTACTTTCACCTTCTCAATGCGTAATCGCGGCATGTTCCAGCTTTTTGGCGCCTCTGGTTCCTCTTATTTTTTCCGGGGTTACCTCACAGGTGGCTATTCCCAGTGATCTCGGGGGTCCCACAATCTAAGCCTGGACACACCTGCCTCACGGCCTATCCTATATTTCAAGGGTCCCTCGATGAGACGGTTGGCGTATATGGGGAATCATCCTGACACTGATGCACTTTGACCACATTCAGTCAATGTTACCTCCACCCTCCGGGTTAAATGGGGCTATTGGATGAATGCTCGTTGGACATAGCACAAAACAACAAATCATTAAGCGCAACCCCTGCGCTTCACAAACTAAACCAGTAAACTTTCGCTAACCACCATGTAGCATAAACCTTCATCGCCCAATCCCAGCAAACTACCTCTAAAACTCCATTAATCATCCCTTCCATGACATCATCGGAACGATGTATATATACACACAAACACATACAAAATAACTTAAACTTATTAGAGAAACTCCAGTACTAAAAATAGTAAACACAAGCAATAATTTCATATACTTCACTCTCACTCACCACTCAACTATCAGCTAACCACACCCCCGTCCACATAGCTTAACACAAAGCATGGCACTGAAGTTGCCAAGATGGCATAAAAGGAATTGAACCCACACAAGAGAAATCAAAATTCTCCATACTTCCCTTATATTATTTTCTAGTAGAGTCAGCTAATCAAGCTATCGGGCCCATACCCCGAAAATGATGGTTTAACCCCCTCCTCTACTAATGAACCCTTACGCGACCCCAATCATAACCTTCAGCCTCATCTTGGGCACCACAATCACAATTTCCAGCAACCACTGAGTTCTGGCCTGGACAGGACTGGAGATCAACACACTAGCCATCATTCCCCTAATTGCCAAATCCCACCACCCACGAGCAGTAGAAGCCGCAACGAAATACTTCCTAACCCAAGCAGCTGCTTCCGCCCTGGTCCTATTCTCTAGCATAACTAATGCCTGAGTCACTGGCCAATGAGACATCACACAAATAAACCACCCAACCTCCTGTCTACTACTGACAGCAGCAATCGCTATTAAACTGGGCCTAGTGCCATTTCACTTCTGATTCCCAGAAGTACTACAAGGATCGCCTCTAATAACAGCCCTGCTACTCTCGACCCTCATAAAATTCCCCCCACTAACCCTGCTCCTACTAACATCCAAATCCCTCGACCCAGCTCTACTCACCGCCATGGCCCTAGCCTCAACAGCACTAGGAGGCTGAATAGGACTGAACCAAACACAAACACGCAAAATCCTAGCCTTCTCGTCCATCTCCCACTTAGGCTGAATCGCCATCATCCTAGTTTACAGCCCCAAATTGGCCTTACTTACCTTCTACCTATACACAATCATAACATCAGCCGTATTCCTAGCCCTTAACAAAATCAAAGCCCTTAACCTATCCATGATCACAACCTCATGAACAAAAACCCCAGTGCTAAACGCCACCCTAATACTAGTACTTTTATCCCTAGCAGGCCTCCCCCCATTAACAGGCTTTATACCAAAGTGACTTATCATCCAAGAACTAACTAAACAGGAAATAACACCAGCAGCCATGGCAATTGCCATGCTATCACTGCTCAGCCTCTTCTTCTACCTACGCCTCGCATACCACTCAACAATTACCCTTCCCCCCAACTCCTCTAACCACATAAAACAATGATACACTAGCAAAGCCCCAAGCACACCTACTGCGGTCCTTGCCTCACTATCAATCCTCTTACTTCCCCTGTCCCCAATAATACATGCCATTGTCTAGAAACTTAGGATAACACCCCAAACCGAAGGCCTTCAAAGCCTTAAATAAGAGTTAAACCCTCTTAGTTTCTGCACATTAAGACTTACAGAATATTAACCTGTATCTTCTGAATGCAAGTCAGACGCTTTAATTAAGCTAAAGCCTCCCTAGACAGATGGGCTTCGATCCCACAAAACTCTAGTTAACAGCTAAATGCCTAAACCAATTGGCTTCTGCCTACAAAGACCCTGACGCACCCTAGTGCGCATCGATGAGCTTGCAACTCAACATGAATTTCACTACAGAGCCGATAAGAAGAGGAATTAAACCTCTGTAAAAAGGACTACAGCCTAACGCTTCAACACTCAGCCATCTTACCCGTCACCTTCATCAACCGATGACTATTTTCCACTAACCATAAGGATATTGGCACCCTGTACCTCATCTTCGGGGCATGAGCAGGAATAGTCGGCACCGCACTCAGCCTATTAATCCGCGCAGAACTAGGACAACCAGGAACTCTCCTAGGCGACGACCAAATTTACAATGTAATCGTTACCGCTCACGCCTTTGTAATAAGCTTCTTTATAGTCATACCCATCATGATCGGAGGATTCGGCAACTGATTAGTCCCCCTCATAATCGGTGCCCCCGACATAGCATTCCCGCGAATAAACAACATAAGCTTTTGACTCCTCCCCCCATCATTCCTCCTCCTACTAGCCTCATCCACTGTAGAAGCTGGCGCCGGCACAGGCTGAACTGTCTACCCTCCCCTAGCAGGTGACCTTGCCCACGCCGGAGCTTCAGTAGACCTGGCTATCTTCTCACTCCACTTAGCCGGTATCTCCTCCATCCTTGGGGCCATCAACTTTATCACCACAGCCATCAACATAAAACCCCCCGCACTCTCACAATACCAAACCCCACTATTTGTCTGATCCGTACTAATTACCGCCATCCTACTCCTTCTATCACTCCCCGTACTCGCCGCCGGTATTACAATATTACTAACTGATCGAAACCTAAACACCACATTCTTCGACCCCGCTGGAGGAGGAGACCCAATCCTGTACCAACACCTATTCTGATTCTTCGGACACCCAGAAGTCTATATTCTGATCCTACCGGGGTTCGGAATCATCTCACACGTAGTCACGTACTACTCAGGCAAAAAGGAGCCCTTCGGCTACATGGGAATAGTCTGAGCCATACTATCCATCGGCTTCCTAGGAGTCATCGTCTGAGCTCACCACATGTTTACAGTAGGAATAGACGTTGATACCCGAGCCTACTTTACATCAGCCACTATAATCATTGCCATCCCTACCGGAATCAAAGTATTTAGCTGACTAGCCACCCTGCACGGAGGAACAATCAAATGAGACCCCCCCCAATACTATGAGCTCTAGGATTTATCTTCCTATTTACCATCGGAGGATTAACAGGAATCGTTCTTGCAAACTCTTCCCTAGACATCGCCCTGCACGACACGTACTACGTAGTTGCCCACTTCCACTACGTCCTATCCATAGGCGCCGTCTTTGCCATTCTAGCAGGATTTACTCACTGATTCCCACTACTCACTGGGTTTACCCTACACCAAACATGAGCAAAAGCCCACTTCGGGGTAATATTTACAGGAGTAAACCTAACGTTCTTCCCCCAGCACTTCCTAGGCCTAGCAGGAATACCCCGACGATACTCGGACTATCCCGACGCCTACACACTATGAAACACCATTTCCTCCTAGTCCTAGGACTTAGAGAAACTCCAGTACTAAAAATAGTAAACACAAGCAATAATTTCATATACTTCACTCTCACTCACCACTCAACTATCAGCTAACCACACCCCCGTCCACATAGCTTAACACAAAGCATGGCACTGAAGTTGCCAAGATGGCATAAAACATGCCTGCGGACAAAAGACTTAGTCCTAACCTTACGGTTGGTTTTTGCTAAATATATACATGCAAGTATCCGCGCCCCAGTGTAAACGCCCTCGACCACCTACCCCCATACAGGCCTTGAGGAGCGGGTATCAGGCACACCCAAGTAGTAGCCCAAGACGCCTCGCTAAGCCACGCCCCCACGGGTATTCAGCAGTAATTAACATTAAGCAATGAGTGCAAACTTGACTTAGTTATAGCAACAGCCTAACTTCAAGGGTTGGTAAATCTTGTGCCAGCCACCGCGGTCATACAAGAAACCCAAATCAACCGTCCTATTGACACGGCGTAAAGAGTGGTAAAATGCCTATCCTAGCTAACTAAGATCAAAATGCAACTGAGCTGTCATAAGCCCAAGATGCACCTAAACACACCATTAAGATGATCTTAGGCACTAACGACTGATTTAAACCCATGAAAGCCAGGGCCCAAACTGGGATTAGATACCCCACTATGCCTGGCCCTAAATCTTGATACTTACTTTACCGAAGTATCCGCCAGAGAACTACGAGCACAAACGCTTAAAACTCTAAGGACTTGGCGGTGCCCCAAACCCACCTAGAGGAGCCTGTTCTACAATCGATAATCCCCGATTAACCCAACCACCCCTTGCCAACACAGCCTACATACCGCCGTCGCCAGCCCACCCCGAATGAGAGCACAACAGTGGACACAATAGCACCCCGCTAATAAGACAGGTCAAGGTATAGCCTATGGAGTGGAAGAAATGGGCTACATTCCCTATTCATAGGGCACACGGAAAGAAGCGTGAAACCACTTCTGGAAGGCGGATTTAGCAGTAAAGTGGGACAATAGAGCCTACTTTAAGCCGGCCCTGGGGCACGTACATACCGCCCGTCACCCTCCTCAAAAGCCACATCCCACATAACTAATACCATAAATACGCTGAAGATGAGGTAAGTCGTAACAAGGTAAGTGTACCGGAAGGTGTACTTAGAATATCAAGACGTAGCTATAACACCAAAGCACTCAGCTTACACCTGAAAGATATCTACTAGACCGGATCGTCTTGAAGCCCCCCCTCTAGCTCAACCACACAAATAGTACACCAAAACTAAAGAATTTACTAAACTAATTAAACTAAAGCATTTTACAGTCTTAGTATAGGCGATAGAAAAGACACTTAGACGCGATAGAGACCCCAGTACCGTAAGGGAAAGATGAAATAGCAGTGAAACAATCAAAGCGACAGACAGCAAAGATCAACCCTTGTACCTTTTGCATCATGGTTTAGCGAGAACAACCAAGCAAAGTGAACTAAAGTTTGCCCCCCCGAAACCCAAGCGAGCTACTTTCAAGCAGTTAAAGAGGGCGAACCCGTCTCTGTTGCAAAAGAGTGGGATGACTTGTCAGTAGAGGTGAAAAGCCAACCGAGCTGGGTGATAGCTGGTTACCTGTGAAACGAATCTAAGTTCCCCCTTAATCCTCCCTACCGGACATCCTGAACCCTAATGAGATGATTAAGAGCTATTTAATGGAGGGACAGCTCCATTAAAAAAGGACACAACCTCGACTAGCGGATAATTCTTACTACTGATCCTACCGTGGGCCCTAAAGCAGCCATCAAAAAAGAGTGCGTCAAAGCTCCACCACCTAAAAATACCAAAATAAGATGATTCCCTTATCACAAACAGGTCAACCTATGAATATAGGAGAATTAATGCTAAAATAAGTAACTCAGGGCCACACCCCTCTAACGGCGCAAGCTTACATAGAAACATTATTAACAGACCTAGACAGATACAAAAACCCCTACAAGACCACGTATTAACTAACCCTGTTAACCCGACTCAGGAGCGCCTATAAGAGCGATTAAAATCTGTGAAAGGAACTCGGCAAATTAATAAGGCCCGACTGTTTACCAAAAACATAGCCTTCAGCAAATTAAACAAGTATTGAAGGTGATGCCTGCCCGGTGACTTAGGTTTAACGGCCGCGGTATCCTAACCGTGCAAAGGTAGCGCAATCAATTGTCCCATAAATCGAGACTTGTATGAATGGCTAAACGAGGTCTTAACTGTCTCTCACAGATAATCAGTGAAATTGATCTCCCCGTGCAAAAGCGGGGATGTGAACATAAGACGAGAAGACCCTGTGGAACTTAAAAATCAACGACCACCGCGAATCCTCAATCAACCCCACTGGGGCCACTACCATCGCAGAGCCTGGTCGATATTTTTCGGTTGGGGCGACCTTGGAGGAGAACAAATCCTCCAAAAACAAGACCATACCTCTTTACCTAGAGCTACCCCTCAAAGTGCTAACAGTGACCAGACCCAATATAATTGATTAATGGACCAAGCTACCCCAGGGATAACAGCGCAATCCCCCTCAAGAGCCCATATCGACAGGGGGGTTTACGACCTCGATGTTGGATCAGGACATCCTAATGGTGCAGCCGCTATTAAGGGTTCGTTTGTTCAACGATTAACAGTCCTACGTGATCTGAGTTCAGACCGGAGCAATCCAGGTCGGTTTCTATCTATGACACACTCTCCCCAGTACGAAAGGACCGGGAAAGTGGGGCCAATACCACAAGCACGCCCCCCCCCTCTAAGCAGTGAAACCAACTAAACCGTGAAGAGGGCCTTCCCCCACCACTTTCAATCCTAGAAAAGGACCAGCTAGAGTGGCAGAGCCCGGCAAGTGCAGAAGGCTTAAGCCCTTTCCCCAGAGGTTCAAATCCTCTCCCTAGCTTCACCCATGATTCAAATAACAACACTAAGCTGCCTCATTATATCCCTCCTATACATCATCCCAATCCTGATTGCCGTAGCCTTCCTAACCCTAGTAGAACGGAAAATCCTAAGCTACATACAATCCCGCAAAGGCCCTAACGTTGTCGGGCCTTTTGGCCTACTTCAACCATTTGCGGACGGACTGAAACTATTTACCAAAGAGCCCATCCGACCCTCTACCTCTTCCCCACTTCTATTCATTCTGATACCAATACTAGCCCTTGTCCTAGCCCTCACCACTTGAGCACCACTACCACTCCCATTTCCCCTAGCAGATCTAAACCTCGGAGTTCTCTTCCTAATAGCCATGTCAAGCCTAGCCGTCTACTCAGTCCTATGATCAGGCTGAGCCTCGAACTCAAAATACGCACTAATCGGAGCCCTACGGGCAGTAGCACAGACCATTTCATACGAAGTGACACTGGCCATAATCCTGCTATCAATAATCATACTAAGCGGAAGCTACACACTCAGCTCCTTTGCCGTCGCACAGGAGCCTCTATACTTCATTTTCTCCTCATGACCCCTAGCAATAATATGATACGTATCCACCCTAGCAGAGACAAACCGAGCTCCTTTTGACCTCACAGAGGGTGAATCTGAGCTAGTCTCAGGGTTTAACGTTGAATACGCCGCAGGACCCTTCGCCTTATTCTTCCTAGCTGAATATGCGAACATTATGCTAATAAATACACTTACAGCCATCATATTCCTAAACCCAAGCGCCCTAGGGCCACCCACAGAACTATTCCCCGTCATCCTAGCCACAAAAGTCCTCCTACTATCTTCTGGTTTCTTATGGGTCCGAGCTTCATACCCACGATTCCGATATGACCAACTAATGCACCTACTATGAAAAAACTTCCTACCCCTCACACTAGCTCTGTGCCTCTGACACATCAGCATACCTATCTGCTATGCAGGCCTACCTCCTTACATAAGGAAATGTGCCTGAACTACAAAGGGTCACTATGATAAAGTGAACATAGAGGTATAACAGCCCTCTCATTTCCTGTTGACCTTAGAAAAGTAGGAATTGAACCCACACAAGAGAAATCAAAATTCTCCATACTTCCCTTATATTATTTTCTAGTAGAGTCAGCTAATCAAGCTATCGGGCCCATACCCCGAAAATGATGGTTTAACCCCCTCCTCTACTAATGAACCCTTACGCGACCCCAATCATAACCTTCAGCCTCATCTTGGGCACCACAATCACAATTTCCAGCAACCACTGAGTTCTGGCCTGGACAGGACTGGAGATCAACGCACTAGCCATCATTCCCCTAATTGCCAAATCCCACCACCCACGAGCAGTAGAAGCCGCAACGAAATACTTCCTAACCCAAGCAGCTGCTTCCGCCCTGGTCCTATTCTCTAGCATAACCAATGCCTGAGTCACCGGCCAATGAGACATCACACAAATAAACCACCCAACCTCCTGTCTACTACTGACAGCAGCAATCGCTATTAAACTGGGCCTAGTGCCATTTCACTTCTGATTCCCAGAAGTACTACAAGGATCGCCACTAAAAGCAGCCCTGCTACTCTCGACCCTCATAAAATTCCCCCCACTAACCCTGCTCCTACTAACATCCAAATCCCTCGACCCAGCTCTACTCACCGCCATGGCCCTAGCCTCAACAGCACTAGGAGGCTGAATAGGACTGAACCAAACACAAACACGCAAAATCCTAGCCTTCTCGTCCATCTCCCACTTAGGCTGAATCGCCATCATCCTAGTTTACAGCCCCAAATTGGCCTTACTTACCTTCTACCTATACTAGGATGGCCTCTAGCAGGATTTACTCACTGATTCCCACTACTCACTGGGTTTACCCTACACCAAACATGAGCAAAAGCCCACTTCGGGGTAATATTTACAGGAGTAAACCTAACGTTCTTCCCCCAGCACTTCCTAGGCCTAGCAGGAATACCCCGACGATACTCGGACTATCCCGACGCCTACACACTATGAAACACCATTTCCTCCATCGGCTCCCTAATCTCAATAGTAGCCGTAATCATACTAATATTCATCATCTGAGAAGCCTTTCCGGCCAAACGAAAAGTCCTACAACCAGAACTAACTACCACAAACGTTGAATGAATCCACGGCTGCCCTCCCCCATACCATACTTTCGAGGAACCGGCCTTCGTCCAAGTACAAGAAAGGAAGGAATCGAACCCTCACATGCTGGTTTCAAGCCAACTGCATTAACCGCTCATGCTTCTTTCTTATGAGACGTTAGTAAACCAATTACATAGCCTTGTCAAGACTAAATCACAGGTAAAAATCCTGTACATCTCATGTGGCCAACCACTCCCAACTAGGATTCCAAGACGCCTCATCACCCATCATAGAAGAACTCGTTGAATTCCACGACCACGCCCTAATCGTTGCCCTAGCTATCTGCAGCCTAGTTCTCTACCTTTTAGCCCACATACTAACAGAAAAACTCTCGTCCAATGCTGTAGACGCCCAAGAAGTAGAGCTGATCTGGACAATCCTACCTGCTATCGTCCTGGTACTCCTCGCCCTCCCATCCCTACAAATCCTCTACATAATGGACAAAATCGATGAACCAGACCTCACCCTAAAAGCCATCGGCCACCAATGATACTGAAGCTACGAATACACAGACTTCAAAGACCTATCATTCGACTCCTACATAGTGCCCACCCCAGACTTACCCAACGGCCACTTCCGACTGCTAGAAGTTGACCACCGCGTAGTTATCCCAATAGAATCCCCCATCCGCGTGATCATTACTGCAGGAGACGTACTCCACTCCTGAGCAGTCCCAACGCTCGGAGTTAAAACAGACGCAATCCCAGGCCGACTAAACCAAACTTCATTCATTACCACCCGGCCTGGGATTTTTTACGGACAATGCTCAGAAATTTGCGGGGCTAATCACAGCTACATACCCATTGTAGTAGAATCAACCCCACTCCCACATTTCGAGGCCTGATCGTCCCTTCTATCATCATCCTAATCATTAAGAAGCTATGCAACAGCACTAGCCTTTTAAGCTAGCCAAAGAGGGACTTCCCCCTCCTTAATGATATGCCACAGCTTAACCCCGCACCATGATTTTCAATCATAATTATAACCTGATTAACCCTAGCACTCCTCATCCAACCAAAACTACTAGCCTTCACCACAACCAACCCCCCATCAAATAAGACCTCCCTCACTACCAAACCCACACCATGATCCTGACCATGAACCTAAGCTTCTTTGACCAATTTTCCAGCCCCAATCTATTTGGCATCCCCTTAATCCTACTATCCCTACTCTTCCCAGCCCTACTATTCCCGTCCCCAAACAACCGATGAATCAACAACCGCCTTTCTACTATCCAAACATGACTCCTTCACCTAATCACAAAACAAGTAATAGTCCCACTCAACAAAAATGGCCACAAATGAGCCATAATATTTACATCCCTAATAATCATACTTCTTACAATCAACCTTCTAGGCCTCCTTCCATATACATTCACCCCAACCACCCAACTATCTATGAACATAGCCCTAGCCTTCCCACTATGGCTCGCCACACTACTAACAGGCCTACGAAACCAACCATCAGCCTCTTTAGCCCACCTATTACCCGAAGGTACCCCTACACCCCTAATCCCCGCACTAATCCTGATCGAAACAACCAGCCTACTAATCCGCCCCCTAGCCCTCGGAGTCCGCCTTACAGCCAACCTTACAGCAGGACACTTACTCATCCAACTCATCTCTACAGCCTCCATTGCATTAACACCCACCCTTCCTGCAGTATCCATCCTAACAATAATCATCCTACTACTCCTAACCATCCTAGAAGTAGCAGTAGCCATAATCCAGGCCTACGTCTTCGTGCTCCTTCTAAGCCTATACTTACAAGAAAACATCTAATGGCACACCAAGCACACTCATACCACATAGTTGACCCAAGCCCTTGACCAATCTTCGGGGCAGCCGCCGCCCTACTCACAACCTCAGGATTAATCATGTGATTCCACTACAACTCATCCATACTACTAACCCTAGGCCTCATCTCAATACTCCTAGTAATACTCCAATGATGACGAGACATTGTACGAGAAAGCACCTTCCAAGGCCATCACACTCCCACAGTCCAAAAAGGCCTACGATACGGCATAATCCTTTTCATCACATCCGAAGCATTCTTCTTCTTAGGGTTCTTCTGAGCGTTCTTCCACTCGAGCCTGGCCCCAACCCCAGAACTAGGAGGCCAATGACCCCCAACAGGAATTAAACCACTCAACCCGATAGAAGTCCCCCTACTAAACACAGCCATCCTACTAGCCTCAGGCGTTACCGTAACGTGAGCCCATCACAGCATCACAGAAGGAAACCGAAAACACGCCATCCACGCCCTAACCCTAACGATCCTCCTGGGATTCTACTTCACAGCCCTACAAGCAATAGAATACCACGAAGCCCCATTCTCAATCGCCGATAGCGTCTACGGATCTACCTTCTTCGTTGCCACTGGATTCCACGGACTCCACGTAATCATCGGATCCTCCTTCCTGACCGTCTGCCTCTTCCGACTGATCAAGTTCCACTTTACATCAGACCACCACTTCGGATTCGAGGCAGCAGCCTGATACTGACACTTCGTAGACGTCATCTGACTATTCCTCTACATAACCATCTACTGATGAGGATCTTGCTCTTCTAGTATATTAATTACAATTGACTTCCAATCTCTAGAATCTGGTATAAACCCAGAGGAGAGCAATGAACGCACTCATGTTCATATTCGCCCTATCATCAATCCTAAGCGCCGCCCTAACCGCATTAAACTTCTGACTCGCCCAAATAAACCCCGACTCAGAGAAACTCTCACCGTACGAATGTGGATTCGACCCACTTGGATCTGCTCGATTACCATTCTCAGTCCGATTCTTCCTCAGTAGCCATCCTGTTCGTCCTATTCGACCTAGAAATCGCCCTCCTACTCCCCCTGCCATGAGCCGTCCAACTCCAATCCCCCCTAATGACCCTCACCTGAACTGTAGCGATCCTCCTTCTCCTAACACTCGGACTGGCCTACGAGTGAATTCAAGGGGGCCTAGAATGAGCAGAATAACAGAAAGTTAGTCTAACCAAAAAGATAGCTGGTTTCGACCCAGCAGATTACAGCCAACCCTGTAACTTTCTTATGTCGCCCCTACATTTAAGCTTCTACTCAGCCTTCATTTTCAGCGGACTAGGACTAGCCTTCCACCGAACCCACCTAGTATCCGCCCTACTATGCCTTGAAAGCATAATATTATCGATATTCGTAGGCCTATCAATATGATCCATCGAAAACCAAGTCTCCTCATTCACCATGGTACCAATTCTCATGCTAACCTTCTCAGCGTGTGAGGCGGGCACAGGCCTGGCCATCCTAGTAGCCTCCACCCGCACACATGGCTCCGACCATCTACACAACCTAAACCTCCTGCAATGCTAAAAATCATCCTACCCACAATCATACTTCTTCCAACAGCCCTGCTGTCTCCACCAAAATTTCTATGGACTAACACCACCTTATACAGCCTCCTAATCGCTGCCCTAAGCCTACAGTGATTAATCCCAACCTACTACCCCTACAAATTTTTATCCAACTGAACAGGAATTGACCAAATCTCATCCCCCCTCCTAGTACTATCCTGCTGACTACTCCCACTCATAATCATAGCAAGCCAAAACCACCTGCAACAAGAACCCCTACAACGCAAACGAATCTTTATCTCAACCTTAGTCGCAGTCCAGCCATTCATCCTACTAGCCTTTTCCACCACAGAACTAGCACTATTTTACATCTCATTTGAAGCAACCCTCATTCCCACCCTAATCTTAATCACCCGATGGGGGAACCAACCAGAACGCCTAAGCGCTGGCATCTACCTGCTATTCTACACGCCAGTAAGCTCTCTACCCCTGCTAATCACAATCATACACCTATACGTGAAAATTGGCACCCTGCACCTGCCAACCCTACAACTAACCCACCCAACCCTATCCACCTCATGGACAGGAATACTATCAGGTCTAGCACTGCTCATAGCATTCATAGTAAAAGCCCCACTATACGGCCTACACCTCTGACTGCCAAAAGCCCACGTAGAAGCACCCATCGCAGGCTCAATACTCCTCGCCGCCCTACTACTAAAGCTAGGAGGATACGGAATTATACGAGTCACTCTATTTATGGGCCCGCTGTCCAACCTCCTGCACTACCCCTTCCTAACCCTGGCGCTATGAGGCGCCCTAATGACTAGCTCAATCTGCCTACGACAGACAGACCTAAAATCACTAATCGCTTATTCATCCGTTAGCCACATAGGCCTAGTTATCGCCGCAGGAATAATCCAAACCCACTGATCATTCTCAGGGGCAATGATCCTAATAATTTCCCATGGACTAACTTCCTCCATACTATTCTGCCTAGCCAACACAAACTATGAACGTACGCACAGCCGAATTCTACTACTCACACGAGGCCTACAACCTCTCCTACCACTCATAGCTACCTGATGATTGCTGGCCAATCTAACAAACATAGCCTTACCCCCAACAACAAACCTCATAGCAGAGCTAACCATTATAATCACCTTATTCAACTGATCTGCCTTCACGATCATCCTAACAGGAATCGCAACCCTACTAACCGCCTCCTACACCTTATTCATACTACTAATGACCCAACGAGGCTCAATCCCCTCCCACATCACATCTATGCAAAACTCAACCACGCGAGAACACCTGCTCATAACACTCCACATTATCCCAATATTCCTCCTAATCCTCAAACCCGAACTGATCTCCGGAATCCCCTCATGCAAGTATAGTTTAAACCAAACATTAGACTGTGATTCTAAGAATAGAAGTTCAAACCTTCTTACCTGCCGAGGGGAGGGTTTAACCAACAAGAGCTGCTAACTCTTACATCTGAGCCTAAAACCTCAGCCCCCTTACTTTTAAAGGATAACAGCAATCCACTGGTCTTAGGAACCACCCATCTTGGTGCAAATCCAAGTAAAAGGAGTGAACCCCACACTACTAATCAACTCCCTCACACTACTCACGCTGACAATCCTCCTAACCCCAATCATCCTGCCATTTCTATTTAAAAACTTTAAAAACACCCCACAAGCCACCACCCGCGCTGTTAAAACCGCATTCCTAATTAGCCTAGCCCCTACAACCGCATTCATCCACTCGGGAGTAGAATCTGTCACCTGCCACTGGGAGTGAAAATTCATTATAAACTTTAAAATCCCCCTGAGCCTAAAAATAGACCAATACTCAATAACATTTCTTCCAATCGCCCTATTTGTAACATGATCAATCCTACAATTCGCCATATGATACATGGCCTCAGAGCCATACGTAACAAAATTTTTCACCTACCTACTGACATTCCTAGTCGCCATACTCCTCCTAACAACCGCAAACAACATATTCCTCCTATTCGTAGGCTGGGAAGGAGTACGAATCATGTCCTTCCTTCTCATCGGCTGATGACAAGGCCGAGCAGATGCCAACACCGCCGCCCTACAAGCCGTAATCTACAACCGAATCGGAGACATCGGACTGATCCTGAGCATAGCATGACTAGCTTCAACATTCAACACCTGAGAGATCCAACAAGCCGTACACCCCCACCAAACCCCAATCCTCCCCCTCATAGGATTAATCCTCGCAGCCGCAGGAAAATCCGCCCAATTTGGACTCCACCCATGACTGCCCGCAGCAATAGAAGGCCCCACCCCAGTATCAGCCCTACTGCACTCCAGTACCATAGTAGTAGCCGGAATCTTCCTGCTCATCCGCATGCACCCCCTGCTAGCCACCAACCAGACAGCCCTAACTGCCTGCCTATGCCTAGGTGCTCTATCAACCCTATTCGCTGCCACATGCGCCCTAACCCAAAATGACATCAAAAAAATCATTGCTTTCTCAACATCCAGCCAACTAGGACTAATAATAGTCACTATCGGACTAAACCTCCCACAACTAGCCTTCCTACACATCTCAACCCATGCCTTCTTTAAAGCCATACTATTCCTATGCTCAGGGTCTATCATCCACAACCTAAACGGAGAACAAGATATCCGAAAGATAGGAGGCCTACAGAAAATACTCCCAGTCACTACTTCCTGCCTAACCATCGGAAACCTGGCGCTGATAGGAACCCCATTCCTAGCCGGATTCTACTCAAAAGACCTCATCATCGAAAGCTTAAACACATCATACCTAAATACTTGAGCCCTACTCCTAACCCTTATAGCCACAGCATTCACCGCAACCTACAGCATCCGCATAACCATCCTAGTCCAAGCTGGACAAACCCGAATCCCCCCAATAGTATCAATAAACGAAAACAACCCACTAATCACCGCCCCCCTAACCCGACTCGCCCTAGGCAGCATTACAGCAGGAATAATCATTACCTCTTTCATCACACCAACCAAACCCCCCCCAATAACCATACCCCTTATCACCAAAACCGCTGCCATCCTCATAACAATCCTAGGAATCATCCTAGCCCTAGAACTATCGAACATAACACACACCCTCACTCACCCCAAACCAAACCCCCTCATAAACTTCTCCTCTGCATTAGGGTACTTCAACCCCCTAGTACACCGATTCTTCTCCAAAAACCTACTAGAAAAGGGACAAAACATTGCCCTACACTTGATCGACCTCTCCTGACTCAAAAAAATAGGGCCAGAGGGCCTTGCTGAACTACAAGTAGCCGCAAGCAAAGCCGCAACCTCAATACACACAGGGCTAATTAAGGCCTACCTAGGATCCTTCGCCCTCTCCATCCTGGTAATAATCCTAATAACACACAGACTCACTAATGGCCCCTAACATCCGCAAATCCCATCCCCTACTAAAAATAATCAACAACTCCCTAATCGACCTACCCGCCCCCTCCAACATCTCTGCCTGATGAAACTTCGGCTCCCTTCTAGCCATCTGCTTAGCCACACAAATCCTAACAGGCCTGCTACTAGCCATACACTACACCGCAGACACTTCACTCGCCTTCTCCTCAGTAGCTCACACATGCCGAGACGTCCAGTACGGATGGCTCATCCGCAACCTCCACGCCAACGGTGCTTCGCTCTTCTTTATCTGCATCTACTTACACATCGGACGAGGCCTCTACTACGGCTCCTACCTATACAAAGAAACCTGAAACACAGGAGTAATCCTCCTACTCACCCTAATAGCAACTGCCTTCGTAGGGTATGTCCTCCCATGAGGACAAATGTCATTCTGAGGGGCCACCGTAATCACCAACCTATTCTCAGCCATCCCGTACATTGGGCAAACTCTAGTAGAATGAGCCTGAGGAGGATTCTCAGTAGACAATCCAACCTTAACCCGATTCTTCGCCATCCACTTCCTACTGCCCTTCCTAATTGCAGGAATCACCCTAGTCCACCTAACCTTCCTACACGAATCAGGCTCAAATAACCCACTAGGAATCGTATCAGACTGCGACAAAATCCCATTCCACCCATACTTCTCCATTAAAGACAGCTTAGGGCTTACCCTAATAATCACCCCTCTAATAGCACTAGCCCTATTTTCACCGAACCTCCTGGTTCTTGGAATCCTAGTTGGGAGTGGTTGGCCACATGAGATGTACAGGATTTTTACCTGTGATTTAGTCTTGACAAGGTTATGTAATTGGTTTACTAACATCTCATAAGAAAGAAGCATGAGCGGTTAATGCAGTGGGCTTGAAACCCATCCCCAGTGGTGCCAGTGCACTCTCTGAACTCACTGAAGTGCATCCCCAGTGGTGCCAGTGCACTCTCTGCACACACTGCACTGCATCCCCAGTGGTGCCAGTGCGCTCTCTGGAGTCACAGCACTGCATCCCCAGTGGTGCCAGTGCACTCGCTGGACTCACTGCAGTGCATCCCCAGTGGTGCCAGTGCACTCTCTGGACTCACTGCACTGCATCCCCAGTGGTGCCAGTGCACTCTCTGGACTCACTGCACTGCATCACCAGTGGTGCCAGTGCACTCTCTGGACTCACTGCAGTGCATCCCCAGTGGTGCCAGTGCACTCTCTGGACTCACTGCACTCCATCCCCAGTGGTGCCAGTGCACTCTCTGGACTCACTGAAGTGCATCCCCAGTGGTGCCAGTGCACTCTCTGGACTCACTGCACTGCATCCACAGTGGTGCCAGTGCGCTCTCTGGAGTCACAGCACTGCATCCCCAGTGGTGCCAGTGCAATCTCTGGACTCACTGCACTGCATCCCCAGTGGTGCCAGTGCACTCTCTGGACTCACTGAAGTGCATCACCAGTGGTGCCATTGCACTCTCTGCACTCACTGCACTGCATCCCCAGTGGTGCCAGTGCACTCACTGGACTGACTGCACTGCATCCCCAGTGGTGCCAGTGCGCTCTCCGGAGTCACAGCACTGCATCCTCAGTGGTGCCAGTGCACTCACTGGACACACTGTACTGCAACACAGGTGGTGCCAGTGCACTCTCTGCACTCACTGCACAGCATCCCCAGTGGTGCCAGTGCATTCACTGGACTCACTGGACTGCATCACCAGTGGTGCCAGTGCACTCTCTGGACTCAATGCACTACATCCCCTGTGGTGCCAGTGCACTCTCTGGACTCACTGCACTGCATCCCCAGTGGTGCCAGTGTACTCTCTGGACTCACTGCACTGCATCCCCAGTGGTGCCAGAGCACTCTCTGGACTCACTGCACTGCATCCCCAGTGGTGCCAGTGCACTCTCTGGACTCACGGCACTGTATCCGCAGTGGTGTCAGTGCACTCTCTGTACTCACTGAAGTGCATCCCCAGTGGTGCCAGTGCACTCTCTGGACTCACTGCACTGCATCCCCAGTGGTGCCAGTGCACTCTCTGGACTCACTGCACTGTATCCGCAGTGGTGTCAGTGCACTCTCTGTACTCACTGAAGTGCATCCCCAGTGGTGCCAGTGCACTCTGTGGACTCACTGTAGTGCATCCCCAGTGGTGCCAGTGCACTCTCTGGACTCACCGGGGTGCATCCCCAGTGGTGCCAGTGCAATCTCTGGACTCACTGCAGTGCATCCCCAGTGGTGCCAGTGCACTCTCTGGACTCACTGCACTGCAGCCCAAGTGGTGCCAGTGCACTCTCTGGACTCACTGCAGTGCATCCACAGTGGTGCCAGTGCACTCTCTGAACTCACTGCACTCCATCCCCAGTGGTGCCAGTGCACTCTCTGGACTCACTGCACTGCATCCCCAGTGGTGCCAGTGCGCTCTCTGGAGTCACAGCACTGCATCCCCAGTGGTGCCAGTGCACTCTCTGGACTCACTGCACTGCATCCCCAGTGGTGCCAGTGCACTCTCTGGACTCACTGAAGTGCATCCCCATTGGTGCCATTGCACTCTCTGCACTCACTGCACTGCATCCCCAGTGGTGCCAGTGCACTCACTGGACTGACTGCACTGCATCCCCAGTGGTGCCAGTGCGCTCTCCGGAGTCACAGCACTGCATCCCCAGTGGTGCCAGTGCACTCACTGGACACACTGTACTGCATCACAGGTGGTGCCAGTGCACTCTCTGCACTCACTGCACAGCATCCCCAGTGGTGCCAGTGCATTCACTGGACTCACTGTAGTGCATCCCCAGTGGTGCCAGTGCACTCTCTGGACTCACTGCACTGCATCCCCAGTGGTGCCAGTGCACTCTCTGGACTCACTGCACTGCATCCCCAGTGGTGCCAGTGCACTCTCTGGACTCACTGCAGTGCATCCCCAGTGGTGCCAGAGCACTCTCTGGACTCACTGCACTGCATCCCCAGTGTGCCAGTGCACTCTCTGGACTCACTGCACCGCATCCCCAGTGGTGTCAGTACACTCTCTGGACTCACTGAAGTGCATCCCCAGTGGTGCCAGTGCACTCTCTGGACTCACTAAACTGCATCATCAGTGGTGCCAGTGCACTCTCTGGACTCACTGCACTGCATCCCCAGTGGTGCCAGTGCAATCTCTGGACTCACTGTAGTGCATCCCCAGTGGTGCCAGTGCACTCTCTGGACTCACTGCAGTGCATCCCCAGTGGTGCCAGTGCACTCTCTGGACTCACTGCAGTGCATCCCCAGTGGTGCCAGTGCACTCTCTGGACTCACTGCACTGCATCCCCAGTGGTGCCAGTGCACTCTCTGCACTCACTGCACTGCATTCCCAGTGGTGCCAGTGAAGTCTCTGGACTCACTGCACTGCATCCCCAGTGGTGCCAGTGCACTCTCTGGACTCACTGCACTGCATCCCCACTGCTGCCAGTGCACTCTCTGGACTCACTGCACTGCATCCCCAGTGGTGCCAGTGCACTCTCTGGACTCACTGCACTGCATCCCCAGTGGTGCCAGTGCACTCTCTCGAGTCACTGCACTACATCCCCAGTAGTGCCAGTGCACTCACTGGACTCACTGTACTGCATCATCGGTGGTGCCAGTGCACTCTATGGACTCACTTCACTGCATCCCCAGTGGTGCCAGTGCACTCTCTGGACTCACTGCACTGCAGGCCCAGTGGTACCAGTGCACTCACTGGACTCACTGTACTGCATCACCAGTGGTGCCAGTGCACTCTCTGGACTCACTGCACTGCATCCCCAGTGGTTCCAGTGCATTCACTGGACTCTCTGTACTGCATCTCCAGTGGTGCCAGTGCACTCTCTGGACTCACTGCACTGCATCCCCAGTGGTGCCAGTGAGCTCTCTGGACTCACTGCTCTGCATCCCCAGTGGTGCCAGTGTACTCACAGGATTCACTGCACTGCATCCCCAGTGGTGCTAGTGCACTCTGTGGACTCACTGCAGTGCATCCCCAGTGGTGCCAGTGCACTCTCTGGACTCACTGAAGTGCATTCTCAGTGGTGCCAGTGCACTCTCTGGGCTCACTGAAGTGCATCCCCAGTGGTGCCAGTACACTCTCTGGACTCACTGCAGTGCATCCCCAGTGGTGCCAGTGCACTCTCTGGACTCACTGCACTGCATCCCCAGTGGTGCCAGTGCACTCTCTGGACTCACTGTAGTGCATCCCCAGTGGTGCCAGTGCACTCTCTGGACTCACTGCAGTGCATCCCCAGTGGTGCCAGTGCACTCTCTGCACTCACTGCACTGCATCCCCAGTGGTGCCAGTGCACTCTCTGGACTCACTGCACTGCATCCACAGTGGTGCCAGTGAAGTCTTTGGACTCACTGCACTGCATCCCCAGTGTTGCCAGTGCACTCTGTGGAGTCACTCAAGTGCATCCCCAGTGGTGCCAGTGCACTCTCTGGACTCACTGCACTGCATGTCCAGTGGTGCCAGTGCACTCACTGGACTCACTGTACTGCATTCCCAGTGGTGCTAGTGCACTCTCTGGACTTACTGCAGTGCATCCCCAGTGGTGCCAGTGCACTCTTTGGACTCACTGAAGTGCATTCTCAGTGGTGCCAGTGCACTCTCTGGACTCACTGCACTGCATCCCCAGTGGTGCCAGTGCACTCTCTGGACTCACTGCACTGCATCCCCAGTGGTGCCAGTGCACTCTCTGGACTCACTGAAGTGCATTCTCAGCGGTGCCAGTGCACTCTCTGGACTCACTGAAGTGCATCCCCAGTGGTGCCAGTACACTCACTGGACTCACTGCACTGCATCCCCAGTGGTGCCAGTGCACTCTCTGGACTCACTGCACTGCATCCCCAGTGGTGCCAGTGCACTCTCTGGACTCACTGCACTGCATCCCCAGTGCTGCCTGTGCACTCTCTGGACTCACTGCACTGCATCACCAGTGGTGTCACTGCACTCTCTGGACTCACTGCACTGCATCCCCAGTTGTGCCAGTGCACTCTCTGCACTCAGTGCACTGCATACCCAGTGGTGCCAGTGCACTCACTGGACTCACTGCAGTGCATTCCCTCTGGTGCCAGTGCACTCTCTGGACTCACTGCAGTGCATCCCCAGTGGTGCCAGTGCACTCTCTGGACTCACTGCACTGCATCCCCAGTGGTGCCAGTGCACTCTCTGGACTCACTGCATTGCATCACCTGTGGAGCCAGTGCACTCTCTGGACTCACTGAAGTGCATCCCCAGTGGTGCCAGTGCAATCTCTGGACTCACTGCACTGCATTCCCAGTCGTGCCAGTGCACACTCTGGACTCACTGCACTGCATCCCCAGTGGTGCCAGTGCACTCTCTGGACTCACTGCACTGCAACCCCAGTGTTGCCAGTGCACTCTCTGGACTCACTGCACTGCATCCCCAGTGGTGCCAGTGCACTCTCTGGACTCACTTCAGTGCATCCCCAGTGGTGCCAGAGCACTCTCTGGACTCACTGCACTGCATCCCCAGTGGTGCCAGTGCACTCTCTGGACTCACTGCACTGCAGCCCCAGTGGTGCCAGTGCACTCTCTGGACTCACTGCACTGCATCCCCAGTATTGCCAGTGCACTCTCTGGACTCACTTCACTGCATCCCCAGTGCTGCCAGTGCACTCTCTGGACTCACTGCACTGCATCCCCAGTGGTGCCACTGCACTCTCTGGACTCACTGCACTGCATGTCCAGTGGTGCCAGTGCACTCTCTGCACTCAATGCACTGCATCCCCAGTGCTGCCAGTGCACTCACTGGACTCACTGCAGTGCATCCCCTGTGGTGCAAGAGCACTCTCTGGACTCACAGCAGTGCTCACCAGTGGTGCCAGTGCACTCTCTGGACTCACTGCAGTGCATCCCCAGTGGTGCCAGTGCACTCTCTGGACTCACTGCAGTGCATCACCAGTGGTGCCAGTGCACTCTCTGGACTCACTGAAGTGCATCCCCAGTGGTGCCAGTGCACTCTCTGGACTCACTGCACTGCATCCCCAGTGGTGCCAGTGCACTCTCTGGACTCAGTGCACTGCATCCCCAGTGGTGCCAGAGCACTCTCTGGACTCACTGCACTGCATCCTCTCTGCTGCCAGTGCACTCTCTGGACTCACTGCACTGCATCCCCAGTGGTGCCAGTGCACTCTCTGGACTCACTGTACTGCATCCCCAGTGGAGCGCGTGCACTCTCTGGACTCACTGATGTGCATCCCCAGTGGTGCTAGTGCACTCTCTGGACTCACTGCAGTGCATCCCCAGTGGTGCCAGTGCACTCTCTGGACTCACTGAAGGGCATTCTCAGTGGTGCCAGTGCACTCTCTGGACTCACTGCAGTGTTTCCCCAGTGGTGCCAGTACACTCACTGGACTGACTGCACGGCATCCCCAGTGGTGCCAGTGCACTCTCTGCACTCACCGCACCGCATCCCCAGTGGTGCCAGTGCACTCTCTGGAGTAACTGCAGTGCATCCCCAGTGGTGCCAGTGCACTCTCTGGACTCACTGCACTGCATCCCCAGTGGTGCCACTGCACTCTCTGGACTCACTGCACTGCATGTCCAGTGGTGCCAGTGCACTCTCTGCACTCACTGCACTGCATCCCCAGTGCTGCCAGTGCACTCACTGGACTCACTGCAGTGCATCCCCTGTGGTGCAAGAGCACTCTCTGGACTCACAGCAGTGCTCACCAGTGGTGCCAGTGCACTCTCTGGACTCACTGCACTGCATCCCCAGTGGTGCCAGTGCACTCTCTGGACTCACTGCAGTGCATCACCAGTGGTGCCAGTGCACTCTCTGGACTCACTGAAGTGCATCCCCAGTGGTGCCAGTGCACTCTCTGGACTCACTGCACTGCATCCCCAGTGGTGCCAGTGCACTCTCTGGACTCACTGCACTGCATCCCCAGTGGTGCCAGAGCACTCTCTGGACTCACTGCACTGCATCCTCTCTGCTGCCAGTGCACTCTCTGGACTCACTGCACTGCATCCCCAGTGGTGCCAGTGCACTCTCTGGACTCACTGTACTGCATCCCCAGTGGAGCGCGTGCACTCTCTGGACTCACTGAAGTGCATCCCCAGTTGTGCTAGTGCACTCTCTGGACTCACTGCAGTGCATCCCCAGTGGTGCCAGTGCACTCTCTGGACTCACTGAAGGGCATTCTCAGTGGTGCCAGTGCACTCTCTGGACTCACTGCAGTGTTTCCCCAGTGGTGCCAGTACACTCACTGGACTGACTGCACGGCATCCCCAGTGGTGCCAGTGCACTCTCTGGACTCACCGCACCGCATCCCCAGTGGTGCCAGTGCACTCTCTGGAGTAACTGCAGTGCATCCCCAGTGGTGCCAGTGCACTCTCTGGACTCACTGCACTGCATCCCCAGTGGTGCCAGTGCACTCTCTGGACTCACTGCACTGCATCCCCAGTGGTGCCAGTGCACTCTCTGGGCTCACTGCAGTGCATCCCCAGTGGTGCCAGTGCACTCTCTTGACTCACTGCACTGCATCCCCAGTGGTGCCAGTGAACTCACTGGATTCACAGCACTGCATCCCCAGTGGTGCTAGTGCACTCTCTGGACTCACTGAAGTGCATTCTCAGTGGTGCCAGTGCACTCTGTGGACTCACTGCAGTGCATCCCCAGTGGTGCCAGTGCGCTCTCTGGACTCACTGCAGTGCATCCCCAGTGGTGCCAGTGCGCTCTCTGGACTCACTGCACTGCATCCCCAGTGGTGCCAGTGCACTCTGTGGACTCACTGAAGTGCATTCTCAGTGGTGCCAGTGCACTCTGTGGACTCACTGCAGTGCATCCCCAGTGGTGCCAGTGCGCTCTCTGGACTCACTGCAGTGCATCCCCAGGGGTGCCAGTGCACTCTCTGGACTCACTGCACTGCATCCCCAGTGGTGCCAGTGCACTCTCTGGACTCACTGTAGTGCATCCCCAGTGGTGCCAGTGCACTCTCTGGACTCACTGCAGTGCATCCCCAGTGGTGCCAGTGCACTCTCTGCACTCACTGCACTGCATCCCCAGTGGTGCCAGTGCACTCTCTGGACTCACTGCACTGCATCCACAGTGGTGCCAGTGAAGTCTTTGGACTCACTGCACTGCATCCCCAGTGTTGCCAGTGCACTCTGTGGAGTCACTCAAGTGCATCCCCAGTGGTGCCAGTGCACTCTCTGGACTCACTGCACTGCATGTCCAGTGGTGCCAGTGCACTCACTGGACTCACTGTACTGCATTCCCAGTGGTGCTAGTGCACTCTCTGGACTTACTGCAGTGCATCCCCAGTGGTGCCAGTGCACTCTTTGGACTCACTGAAGTGCATTCTCAGTGGTGCCAGTGCACTCTCTGGACTCACTGCACTGCATCCCCAGTGGTGCCAGTGCACTCTCTGGACTCACTGCACTGCATCCCCAGTGGTGCCAGTGCACTCTCTGGACTCACTGAAGTGCATTCTCAGCGGTGCCAGTGCACTCTCTGGACTCACTGAAGTGCATCCCCAGTGGTGCCAGTACACTCACTGGACTCACTGCACTGCATCCCCAGTGGTGCCAGTGCACTCTCTGGACTCACTGCACTGCATCCCCAGTGGTGCCAGTGCACTCTCTGGACTCACTGCACTGCATCCCCAGTGCTGCCTGTGCACTCTCTGGACTCACTGCACTGCATCACCAGTGGTGTCACTGCACTCTCTGGACTCACTGCACTGCATCCCCAGTTGTGCCAGTGCACTCTCTGCACTCAGTGCACTGCATACCCAGTGGTGCCAGTGCACTCACTGGACTCACTGCAGTGCATTCCCTCTGGTGCCAGTGCACTCTCTGGACTCACTGCAGTGCATCCCCAGTGGTGCCAGTGCACTCTCTGGACTCACTGCACTGCATCCCCAGTGGTGCCAGTGCACTCTCTGGACTCACTGCATTGCATCACCTGTGGAGCCAGTGCACTCTCTGGACTCACTGAAGTGCATCCCCAGTGGTGCCAGTGCAATCTCTGGACTCACTGCACTGCATTCCCAGTCGTGCCAGTGCACACTCTGGACTCACTGCACTGCATCCCCAGTGGTGCCAGTGCACTCTCTGGACTCACTGCACTGCAACCCCAGTGTTGCCAGTGCACTCTCTGGACTCACTGCACTGCATCCCCAGTGGTGCCAGTGCACTCTCTGGACTCACTTCAGTGCATCCCCAGTGGTGCCAGAGCACTCTCTGGACTCACTGCACTGCATCCCCAGTGGTGCCAGTGCACTCTCTGGACTCACTGCACTGCAGCCCCAGTGGTGCCAGTGCACTCTCTGGACTCACTGCACTGCATCCCCAGTATTGCCAGTGCACTCTCTGGACTCACTTCACTGCATCCCCAGTGCTGCCAGTGCACTCTCTGGACTCACTGCACTGCATCCCCAGTGGTGCCACTGCACTCTCTGGACTCACTGCACTGCATGTCCAGTGGTGCCAGTGCACTCTCTGCACTCAATGCACTGCATCCCCAGTGCTGCCAGTGCACTCACTGGACTCACTGCAGTGCATCCCCTGTGGTGCAAGAGCACTCTCTGGACTCACAGCAGTGCTCACCAGTGGTGCCAGTGCACTCTCTGGACTCACTGCAGTGCATCCCCAGTGGTGCCAGTGCACTCTCTGGACTCACTGCAGTGCATCACCAGTGGTGCCAGTGCACTCTCTGGACTCACTGAAGTGCATCCCCAGTGGTGCCAGTGCACTCTCTGGACTCACTGCACTGCATCCCCAGTGGTGCCAGTGCACTCTCTGGACTCACTGCACTGCATCCCCAGTGGTGCCAGAGCACTCTCTGGACTCACTGCACTGCATCCCCAGTGGTGCCAGTGCACTCTCTGGACTCACTGCACTGCATCCCCAGTGGTGCCAGAGCACTCTCTGGACTCACTGCACTGCATCCTCTCTGCTGCCAGTGCACTCTCTGGACTCACTGCACTGCATCCCCAGTGGTGCCAGTGCACTCTCTGGACTCACTGCACTGCATCCACAGTGGTGCCAGTGCACTCTTTGGACTCACTGCACTGCATCCCCAGTGTTGCCAGTGCACTCTGTGGAGTCACTCAAGTGCATCCCCAGTGGTGCCAGTGCACTCTCTGGACTCACTGCACTGCATGTCCAGTGGTGCCAGTGCACTCACTGGACTCACTGTACTGCATTCCCAGTGGTGCTAGTGCACTCTCTGGACTTACTGCAGTGCATCCCCAGTGGTGCCAGTGCACTCTTTGGACTCACTGAAGTGCATTCTCAGTGGTGCCAGTGCACTCTCTGGACTCACTGCACTGCATCCCCAGTGGTGCCAGTGCACTCTCTGGACTCACTGCACTGCATCCCCAGTGGTGCCAGTGCACTCTCTGGACTCACTGAAGTGCATTCTCAGCGGTGCCAGTGCACTCTCTGGACTCACTGAAGTGCATCCCCAGTGGTGCCAGTACACTCACTGGACTCACTGCACTGCATCCCCAGTGGTGCCAGTGCACTCTCTGGACTCACTGCACTGCATCCCCAGTGGTGCCAGTGCACTCTCTGGACTCACTGCACTGCATCCCCAGTGCTGCCTGTGCACACTCTGGACTCACTGCACTGCATCACCAGTGGTGTCACTGCACTCTCTGGACTCACTGCACTGCATCCCCAGTTGTGCCAGTGCACTCTCTGCACTCAGTGCACTGCATACCCAGTGGTGCCAGTGCACTCACTGGACTCACTGCAGTGCATTCCCTCTGGTGCCAGTGCACTCTCTGGACTCACTGCAGTGCATCCCCAGTGGTGCCAGTGCACTCTCTGGACTCACTGCACTGCATCCCCAGTGGTGCCAGTGCACTCTCTGGACTCACTGCATTGCATCACCTGTGGAGCCAGTGCACTCTCTGGACTCACTGAAGTGCATCCCCAGTGGTGCCAGTGCAATCTCTGGACTCACTGCACTGCATTCCCAGTCGTGCCAGTGCACACTCTGGACTCACTGCACTGCATCCCCAGTGGTGCCAGTGCACTCTCTGGACTCACTGCACTGCAACCCCAGTGTTGCCAGTGCACTCTCTGGACTCACTGCACTGCATCCCCAGTGGTGCCAGTGCACTCTCTGGACTCACTTCAGTGCATCCCCAGTGGTGCCAGAGCACTCTCTGGACTCACTGCACTGCATCCCCAGTGGTGCCAGTGCACTCTCTGGACTCACTGCACTGCAGCCCCAGTGGTGCCAGTGCACTCTCTGGACTCACTGCACTGCATCCCCAGTATTGCCAGTGCACTCTCTGGACTCACTTCACTGCATCCCCAGTGCTGCCAGTGCACTCTCTGGACTCACTGCACTGCATCCCCAGTGGTGCCACTGCACTCTCTGGACTCACTGCACTGCATGTCCAGTGGTGCCAGTGCACTCTCTGCACTCAATGCACTGCATCCCCAGTGCTGCCAGTGCACTCACTGGACTCACTGCAGTGCATCCCCTGTGGTGCAAGAGCACTCTCTGGACTCACAGCAGTGCTCACCAGTGGTGCCAGTGCACTCTCTGGACTCACTGCAGTGCATCCCCAGTGGTGCCAGTGCACTCTCTGGACTCACTGCAGTGCATCACCAGTGGTGCCAGTGCACTCTCTGGACTCACTGAAGTGCATCCCCAGTGGTGCCAGTGCACTCTCTGGACTCACTGCACTGCATCCCCAGTGGTGCCAGTGCACTCTCTGGACTCACTGCACTGCATCCCCAGTGGTGCCAGAGCACTCTCTGGACTCACTGCACTGCATCCTCTCTGCTGCCAGTGCACTCTCTGGACTCACTGCACTGCATCCCCAGTGGTGCCAGTGCACTCTCTGGACTCACTGTACTGCATCCCCAGTGGAGCGCGTGCACTCTCTGGACTCACTGAAGTGCATCCCCAGTGGTGCTAGTGCACTCTCTGGACTCACTGCAGTGCATCCCCAGTGGTGCCAGTGCACTCTCTGGACTCACTGAAGGGCATTCTCAGTGGTGCCAGTGCACTCTCTGGACTCACTGCAGTGTTTCCCCAGTGGTGCCAGTACACTCACTGGACTGACTGCACGGCATCCCCAGTGGTGCCAGTGCACTCTCTGGACTCACCGCACCGCATCCCCAGTGGTGCCAGTGCACTCTCTGGAGTAAATGCAGTGCATCCCCAGTGGTGCCAGTGCACTCTCTGGACTCACTGCACTGCATCCCCAGTGGTGCCACTGCACTCTCTGGACTCACTGCACTGCATGTCCAGTGGTGCCAGTGCACTCTCTGCACTCACTGCACTGCATCCCCAGTGCTGCCAGTGCACTCACTGGACTCACTGCAGTGCATCCCCTGTGGTGCAAGAGCACTCTCTGGACTCACAGCAGTGCTCACCAGTGGTGCCAGTGCACTCTCTGGACTCACTGCAGTGCATCCCCAGTGGTGCCAGTGCACTCTCTGGACTCACTGCACTGCATCCCCAGTGGTGCCAGTGCACTCTCTGGACTCACTGCACTGCATCCCCAGTGGTGCCAGAGCACTCTCTGGACTCACTGCACTGCATCCTCTCTGCTGCCAGTGCACTCTCTGGACTCACTGCACTGCATCCCCAGTGGTGCCAGTGCACTCTCTGGACTCACTGTACTGCATCCCCAGTGGAGCGCGTGCACTCTCTGGACTCACTGAAGTGCATCCCCAGTGGTGCTAGTGCACTCTCTGGACTCACTGCAGTGCATCCCCAGTGGTGCCAGTGCACTCTCTGGACTCACTGAAGGGCATTCTCAGTGGTGCCAGTGCACTCTCTGGACTCACTGCAGTGTTTCCCCAGTGGTGCCAGTACACTCACTGGACTGACTGCACGGCATCCCCAGTGGTGCCAGTGCACTCTCTGGACTCACCGCACCGCATCCCCAGTGGTGCCAGTGCACTCTCTGGAGTAACTGCAGTGCATCCCCAGTGGTGCCAGTGCACTCTCTGGACTCACTGCACTGCATCCCCAGTGGTGCCAGTGCACTCTCTGGACTCACTGCACTGCATCCCCAGTGGTGCCAGTGCACTCTCTGGGCTCACTGCAGTGCATCCCCAGTGGTGCCAGTGCACTCTCTTGACTCACTGCACTGCATCCCCAGTGGTGCCAGTGAACTCACTGGATTCACCGCACTGCATCCCCAGTGGTGCTAGTGCACTCTCTGGACTCACTGCAGTGCATCCCCAGTGGTACCAGTGCACTCTCTGGACTCACTGAAGTGCATTCTCAGTGGTGCCAGTGCACTCTGTGGACTCACTGCAGTGCATCCCCAGTGGTGCCAGTGCGCTCTCTGGACTCACTGCAGTGCATCTCCAGGGGTGCCAGTGCACTCTCTGGACTCACTGCACTGCATCCCCAGTGCTGCCAGTGCACTCTCTGGACTCACTGCACTGCATCCCCAGTGGTGCCAGTGCACTCTCTGGACTCACTGCACTGCATCCCCAGTGGTGCCAGCGCACTCTCTGGACTCACTGCACCGCATCCCCAGTGGTGCCAGTGCACTCTCTGGACTCACTGCACTGCATCCCCAGTGGTACCAGTGCACTCTGTGGACTCACTGCAGTGCATCCCCAGTGGTGCCAGTGCACTCTCTGGACTCACTGCACTGCATCCCCAGTGGTGCCAATGCACTCTCTGGACTCACTGCACTGCATCCCCAGTGGTGCCAGTGCACTCTCTGGACTCACTGAAGTGCATCCCCAGTGGTGCCAGTGCACTCTCTGGAGTCACTGCACTGCATCTCCAGTGGTGCTAGTGCACTCTGTGGACTCACTGCAGTGCATCCCCAGTGGTGCCAGTGCACTCTCTGGACTCACTGAAGGGCATTCTCAGTGGTGCCAGTGCACTCTCTGGACTCACTGCAGTGCATCCCCAGTGGTGCCAGTACACTCACTGGACTGACTGCACTGCATCCCCAGTGGTGCCAGTGCACTCTCTGGACTCACCGCACCGCATCCCCAGTGGTGCCAGTGCACTCTCTTGAGTAACTGCAGTGCATCCCCAGTGGTGCCAGTGCACTCTCTGGACTCACCGCACCGCATCCCCAGTGGTGCCAGTGCACTCTCTGGAGTAACTGCAGTGCATCCCCAGTGGTGCCAGTGCACTCTCTGGACTCACTGCACTGCATCCCCAGTGGTGCCAGTGCACTCTCTGGACTCACTGCACTGCATCCCCAGTGGTGCCAGTGCACTCTCTGGGCTCACTGCAGTGCATCCCCAGTGGTGCCAGTGCACTCTCTTGACTCACTGCACTGCATCCCCAGTGGTGCCAGTGAACTCACTGGATTCACCGCACTGCATCCCCAGTGGTGCTAGTGCACTCTCTGGACTCACTGCAGTGCATCCCCAGTGGTACCAGTGCACTCTCTGGACTCACTGAAGTGCATTCTCAGTGGTGCCTGTGCACTCTGTGGACTCACTGCAGTGCATCCCCAGTGGTGCCAGTGCGCTCTCTGGACTCACTGCAGTGCATCCCCAGGGGTGCCAGTGCACTCTCTGGACTCACTGCACTGCATCCCCAGTGCTGCCAGTGCACTCTCTGGACTCACTGCACTGCATCCCCAGTGGTGCCAGTGCACTCTCTGGACTCACTGCACCGCATCCCCAGTGGTGCCAGTGCACTCTCTGGACTCACTGCACTGCATCCCCAGTGGTACCAGTGCACTCTGTGGACTCACTGCAGTGCATCCCCAGTGGTGCCAGTGCACTCTCTGGACTCACTGCACTGCATCCCCAGTGGTGCCAATGCACTCTCTGGACTCACTGCACTGCATCTCCAGTGGTGCCAGTGCACTCTCTGGACTCACTGAAGTGCATCCCCAGTGGTGCCAGTGCACTCTCTGGAGTGACTGCACTGCATCTCCAGTGGTGCTAGTGCACTCTGTGGACTCACTGCAGTGCATCCCCAGTGGTGCCAGTGCACTCTCTGGACTCACTGAAGGGCATTCTCAGTGGTGCCAGTGCACTCTCTGGACTCACTGCAGTGCATCCCCAGTGGTGCCAGTGCACTCACTGGACTGACTGCACTGCATCCCCAGTGGTGCCAGTGCACTCTCTGGACTCACCGCACCGCATCCCCAGTGGTGCCAGTGCACTCTCTTGAGTAACTGCAGTGCATCACCAGTGGTGCCAGTGCACTCTCTGGACTCACTGCACTGCATCCCCAGTGGTGCCAGTGCACTCTCTGGACTCACTGCAGTGCATCCCCAGTGGTGCCAGAGCACTCTCTGGACTCACTGAAGTGCATCCCCAGTGGTGCCAGTGCACTCTCTGGACTCACTGCACTGCATCCCCAGTGGTGCCAGTGCACTCTCTGGACTCCCGGCACCGCATCCCCAGTGGTGCCAGTGCACTCTCTGGGCTCACTGCAGTGCATCCCCAGTGGTGCCAGTGCACTCTCTTGACTCACTGCACTGCATCCCCAGTGGTGCCAGTGCACTCACTGGATTCACTGCACTGCATCCCCAGTGGTGCTAGTGCACTCTCTGGACTCACTGCAGTGCATCCCCAGTGGTGCCAGTGCACTCTCTGGACTCACTGAAGTGCATTCTCAGTGGTGCCAGTGCACTCTCTGGGCTCACTGAAGTGCATCCCCAGTGGTGCCAGTACACTCTCTGGACTCACTGCAGTGCATCCTCAGTGGTGCCAGTGCACTCTCTGGACTCACTGCACTGCATCCCCAGTGGTGCCAGTGCACTCTCTGGACTCACTGTAGTGCATCCCCAGTGGTGCCAGTGCACTCTCTGGACTCACTGCAGTGCATCCCCAGTGGTGCCAGTGCACTCTCTGCACTCACTGCACTGCATCCCCAGTGGTGCCAGTGCACTCTCTGGACTCACTGCACTGCATCCACAGTGGTGCCAGTGAAGTCTTTGGACTCACTGCACTGCATCCCCAGTGTTGCCAGTGCACTCTGTGGAGTCACTCAAGTGCATCCCCAGTGGTGCCAGTGCACTCTCTGGACTCACTGCACTGCATGTCCAGTGGTGCCAGTGCACTCACTGGACTCACTGTACTGCATTCCCAGTGGTGCTAGTGCACTCTCTGGACTTACTGCAGTGCATCCCCAGTGGTGCCAGTGCACTCTTTGGACTCACTGAAGTGCATTCTCAGTGGTGCCAGTGCACTCTCTGGACTCACTGCACTGCATCCCCAGTGGTGCCAGTGCACTCTCTGGACTCACTGCACTGCATCCCCAGTGGTGCCAGTGCACTCTCTGGACTCACTGAAGTGCATTCTCCACGGTGCCAGTGCACTCTCTGGACTCACTGAAGTGCATCCCCAGTGGTGCCAGTACACTCACTGGACTCACTGCACTGCATCCCCAGTGGTGCCAGTGCACTCTCTGGACTCACTGCACTGCATCCCCAGTGGTGCCAGTGCACTCTCTGGACTCACTGCACTGCATCCCCAGTGCTGCCTGTGCACTCTCTGGACTCACTGCACTGCATCCCCAGTGGTGTCACTGCACTCTCTGGACTCACTGCACTGCATCCCCAGTTGTGCCAGTGCACTCTCTGCACTCAGTGCACTGCATACCCAGTGGTGCCAGTGCACTCACTGGACTCACTGCAGTGCATCCCCAGTGGTGCCAGTGCTCTCTCTGGACTCACTGCACTGCATCCCCAGTGGTGCCAGTGCACTCTCTGGACTCACTGCAGTGCATCACCTGTGGAGCCAGTGCACTCTCTGGACTCACTGAAGTGCATCCCCAGTGGTGCCAGTGCAATCTCTGGACTCACTGCACTGCATTCCCAGTCGTGCCAGTGCACACTCTGGACTCACTGCACTGCATCCCCAGTGGTGCCAGTGCACTCTCTGGACTCACTGCACTGCAACCCCAGTGTTGCCAGTGCACTCTCTGGACTCACTGCACTGCATCCCCAGTGGTGCCAGTGCACTCTCTGGACTCACTTCAGTGCATCCCCAGTGGTGCCAGAGCACTCTCTGGACTCACTGCACTGCATCCCCAGTGCTGCCAGTGCACTCTCTGGACTCACTGCACTGCAGCCCCAGTGGTGCCAGTGCACTCTCTGGACTCACTGCACTGCATCCCCAGTATTGCCAGTGCACTCTCTGGACTCACTTCACTGCATCCCCAGTGCTGCCAGTGCACTCTCTGGACTCACTGCACTGCATCCCCAGTGGTGCCACTGCACTCTCTGGACTCACTGCACTGCATGTCCAGTGGTGCCAGTGCACTCTCTGCACTCACTGCACTGCATCCCCAGTGCTGCCAGTGCACTCACTGGACTCACTGCAGTGCATCCCCTGTGGTGCAAGAGCACTCTCTGGACTCACAGCAGTGCTCACCAGTGGTGCCAGTGCACTCTCTGGACTCACTGCAGTGCATCCCCAGTGGTGCCAGTGCACTCTCTGGACTCACTGCAGTGCATCACCAGTGGTGCCACTGCACTCTCTGGACTCACTGAAGTGCATCCCCAGTGGTGCCAGTGCACTCTCTGGACTCACTGCACTGCATCCCCAGTGGTGCCAGAGCACTCTCTGGACTCACTGCACTGCATCCTCTCTGCTGCCAGTGCACTCTCTGGACTCACTGCACTGCATCCCCAGTGGTGCCAGTGCACTCTCTGGACTCACTGTACTGCATCCCCAGTGGAGCGCGTGCACTCTCTGGACTCACTGAAGTGCATCCCCAGTGGTGCTAGTGCACTCTCTGGACTCACTGCAGTGCATCACCAGTGGTGCCAGTGCACTCTCTGGACTCACTGAAGGGCATTCTCAATGGTGCCAGTGCACTCTCTGGACTCACTGCAGTGTTTCCCCAGTGGTGCCAGTACACTCACTGGACTGACTGCACGGCATCCCCAGTGGTGCCAGTGCACTCTCTGGACTCACCGCACCGCATCCCCAGTGGTGCCAGTGCACTCTCTGGAGTAACTGCAGTGCATCCCCAGTGGTGCCAGTGCACTCTCTGGACTCACTGCACTGCATCCCCAGTGGTGCCACTGCACTCTCTGGACTCACTGCACTGCATGTCCAGTGGTGCCAGTGCACTCTCTGCACTCACTGCACTGCATCCCCAGTGCTGCCAGTGCACTCACTGGACTCACTGCAGTGCATCCCCTGTGGTGCAAGAGCACTCTCTGGACTCACAGCAGTGCTCACCAGTGGTGCCAGTGCACTCTCTGGACTCACTGCAGTGCATCCCCAGTGGTGCCAGTGCACTCTCTGGACTCACTGCAGTGCATCACCAGTGGTGCCAGTGCACTCTCTGGACTCACTGAAGTGCATCCCCAGTGGTGCCAGTGCACTCTCTGGACTCACTGCACTGCATCCCCAGTGGTGCCAGTGCACTCTCTGGACTCACTGCACTGCATCCCCAGTGGTGCCAGAGCACTATCTGGACTCACTGCACTGCATCCTCTCTGCTGCCAGTGCACTCTCTGGACTCACTGCACTGCATCCCCAGTGGTGCCAGTGCACTCTCTGGACTCACTGTACTGCATCCCCAGTGGAGCGCGTGCACTCTCTGGACTCACTGAAGTGCATCCCCAGTGGTGCTAGTGCACTCTCTGGACTCACTGCAGTGCATCCCCAGTGGTGACAGTGCACTCTCTGGACTCACTGAAGGGCATTCTCAGTGGTGCCAGTGCACTCTCTGGACTCACTGCAGTGTTACCCCAGTGGTGCCAGTACACTCACTGGACTGACTGCACGGCATCCCCAGTGGTGCCAGTGCACTCTCTGGACTCACCGCACCGCATCCCCAGTGGTGCCAGTGCACTCTCTGGACTCACTGCACTGCATCCCCAGTGGTGCTAGTGCACTCTCTGGACTCACTGCAGTGCATCCCCAGTGGTACCAGTGCACTCTCTGGACTCACTGAAGTGCATTCTCAGTGGTGCCAGTGCACTCTGTGGACTCACTGCAGTGCATCCCCAGTGGTGCCAGTGCGCTCTCTGGACTCACTGCAGTGCATCCCCAGGGGTGCCAGTGCACTCTCTGGACTCACTGCACTGCATCCCCAGTGGTGCCAGTGCACTCTCTGGACTCACTGCAGTGCATCCCCAGTGGTGCCAGTGCACTCTCTGGACTCACTGCACTGCATCCCCAGTGGTGCCAGTGCACTCTCTGGACTCACTGCACCGCATCCCCAGTGGTGCCAGTGCACTCTCTGGACTCACTGCACTGCATCCCCAGTGGTACCAGTGCACTCTGTGGACTCACTGCAGTGCATCCCCAGTGGTGCCAGTGCACTCTCTGGACTCACTGCACTGCATCCCCAGTGGTGCCAATGCACTCTCTGGACTCACTGCACTGCATCCCCAGTGGTGCCAGTGCACTCTCTGGACTCACTGAAGTGCATCCCCAGTGGTGCCAGTGCACTCTCTGGAGTCACTGCACTGCATCCCCTGTGGTGCTAGTGCACTCTGTGGACTCACTGCAGTGCATCCCCAGTGGTGCCAGTGCACTCTCTGGACTCACTGAAGGGCATTCTCAGTGGTGCCAGTGCACTCTCTGGACTCACTGCAGTGCATCCCCAGTGGTGCCAGTACACTCACTGGACTGACTGCACTGCATCCCCAGTGGTGCCAGTGCACTCTCTGGACTCACCGCACCGCATCCCCAGTGGTGCCAGTGCACTCTCTTGAGTAACTGCAGTGCATCACCAGTGGTGCCAGTGCACTCTCTGGACTCACTGCACTGCATCCCCAGTGGTGCCAGTGCACTCTCTGGACTCACTGCAGTGCATCCCCAGTGGTGCCAGAGCACTCTCTGGACTCACTGCAGTGCATCCCCAGTGGTGCCAGTGCACTCTCTGGACTCACTGCACTGCATCCCCAGTGGTGCCAGTGCACTCTCTGGACTCCCGGCACCGCATCCCCAGTGGTGCCAGTGCACTCTCTGGGCTCACTGCAGTGCATCCCCAGTGGTGCCAGTGCACTCTCTTGACTCACTGCACTGCATCCCCAGTGGTGCCAGTGCACTCACTGGATTCACTGCACTGCATCCCCAGTGGTTCTAGTGCACTCTCTGGACTCACTGCAGTGCATCCCCAGTGGTACCAGTGCACTCTCTGGACTCACTGAAGTGCATTCTCAGTGCTGCCAGTGCACTCTGTGGACTCACTGCAGTGCATCCCCAGTGTTGCCAGTGCGCTCTCTGGACTCACTGCAGTGCATCCCCAGTGGTGCCAGTGCACTCTCTGGACTCACTGCACTGCATCCCCAGTGCTGCCAGTGCACTCTCTGGACTCACTGCACTGCATCCCCAGTGGTGCCAGTGCACTCTCTGGACTCACTGCACTGCATCCCCAGTGGTGCCAGTGCACTCTCTGGACTCACTGCACTGCATCCCAAGTGGTGCCAGTGCACTCTCTGGAGTCACTGCACTGCATCCCCAGTGGTGCCAGTGCACTCTCTCGAGTCACTGCACTACATCCCCAGTGGTGCCAGTGCACTCACTGGACTCACTGTACTGCATCATCAGTGGTGCCAGTGCACTCTCTGGACTCACTGCACTACATCCCCAGTGGTGCCAGTGCACTCACTGGACTCACTGTACTGCATCATCAGTGGTGCCAGTGCCCTCTCTGGAATCACTGCAGTGCATCCCCAGTGGTGGCAGTGCACTCACTGGACTCACTGTACTGCATCATCAGTGGTGCCAGTGCACTCTGTGGACTCACTGCAGTGCATCCCCAGTGGTGCCAGTGCACTCTCTGGACTCACTGCACTGCATCCCCAGTGTTGCCAGTGCATTCACTGGACTCACTGTACTGCATCTCCAGTGGTGCCAGTGCACTCTCTGGGCTCACTGCAGTGCATCCCCAGTGGTGCCAGTGCACTCTCTGGACTCACTGCAGTGCATCCCCACTGGTGCCAGTGCACTCACTGGATTCACTGCACTACATTCCCAGTGGTGCTAGTGCACTCTCTGGACTCACTGCAGAGCATCCCCAGTGGTGCCAGTGCACTCTGTGGACTCACTGTAGTGCATCCCCAGTGGTGCCAGTGCACTCTCTGGACTCACCGGGGTGCATCCCCAGTGGTGCCAGTGCAATCTCTGGACTCACTGCAGTGCATCCCCAGTGGTGCCAGTGCACTCTCTGGACTCACTGCACTGCAGCCCCAGTGGTGCCAGTGCACTCTCTGGACTCACTGCAGTGCATCCCCAGTGGTGCCAGTGCACTCTCTGAACTCACTGCACTCCATCCCCAGTGGTGCCAGTGCACTCTCTGGACTCACTGCACTGCATCCCCAGTGGTGCCAGTGCGCTCTCTGGAGTCACAGCACTGCATCCCCAGTGGTGCCAGTGCACTCTCTGGACTCACTGCACTGCATCCCCAGTGGTGCCAGTGCACTCTCTGGACTCACTGAAGTGCATCCCCATTGGTGCCATTGCACTCTCTGCACTCACTGCACTGCATCCCCAGTGGTGCCAGTGCACTCACTGGACTGACTGCACTGCATCCCCAGTGGTGCCAGTGCGCTCTCCGGAGTCACAGCACTGCATCCCCAGTGGTGCCAGTGCACTCACTGGACACACTGTACTGCATCACAGGTGGTGCCAGTGCACTCTCTGCACTCACTGCACAGCATCCCCAGTGGTGCCAGTGCATTCACTGGACTCACTGGTCTGCATCACCAGTGGTGCCAGTGCACTCTCTGGACTCACTGCACTGCATCCCCAGTGGTGCCTGTGCACTCTCTGGACTCACTGCACTGCATCCCCAGTGGTGCCAGTGCACTCTCTGGACTCACTGCAGTGCATCCCCAGTGGTGCCAGAGCACTCTCTGGACTCACTGCACTGCATCCCCAGTGTGCCAGTGCACTCTCTGGACTCACTGCACCGCATCCCCAGTGGTGTCAGTACACTCTCTGGACTCACTGAAGTGCATCCCCAGTGGTGCCAGTGCACTCTCTGGACTCACTAAACTGCATCATCAGTGGTGCCAGTGCACTCTCTGGACTCACTGCACTGCATCCCCAGTGGTGCCAGTGCAATCTCTGGACTCACTGTAGTGCATCCCCAGTGGTGCCAGTGCACTCTCTGGACTCACTGCAGTGCATCCCCAGTGGTGCCAGTGCACTCTCTGGACTCACTGCAGTGCATCCCCAGTGGTGCCAGTGCACTCTCTGGACTCACTGCACTGCATCCCCAGTGGTGCCAGTGCACTCTCTGCACTCACTGCACTGCATTCCCAGTGGTGCCAGTGAAGTCTCTGGACTCACTGCACTGCATCCCCAGTGGTGCCAGTGCACTCTCTGGACTCACTGCGCTGCATCCCCACTGCTGCCAGTGCACTCTCTGGACTCACTGCACTGCATCCCCAGTGGTGCCAGTGCACTCTCTGGACTCACTGCACTGCATCCCCAGTGGTGCCAGTGCACTCTCTCGAGTCACTGCACTACATCCCCAGTAGTGCCAGTGCACTCACTGGACTCACTGTACTGCATCATCGGTGGTGCCAGTGCACTCTATGGACTCACTTCACTGCATCCCCAGTGGTGCCAGTGCACTCTCTGGACTCACTGCACTGCAGGCCCAGTGGTACCAGTGCACTCACTGGACTCACTGTACTGCATCACCAGTGGTGCCAGTGCACTCTCTGGACTCACTGCACTGCATCCCCAGTGGTTCCAGTGCATTCACTGGACTCTCTGTACTGCATCTCCAGTGGTGCCAGTGCACTCTCTGGACTCACTGCACTGCATCCCCAGTGGTGCCAGTGAGCTCTCTGGACTCACTGCTCTGCATCTCCAGTGGTGCCAGTGTACTCACAGGATTCACTGCACTGCATCCCCAGTGGTGCTAGTGCACTCTGTGGGCTCACTGCAGTGCATCCCCAGCGGTGCCAGTGCACTCTCTGGACTCACTGAAGTGCATTCTCAGTGGTGCCAGTGCACTCTCTGGGCTCACTGAAGTGCATCCCCAGTGGTGCCAGTACACTCTCTGGACTCACTGTACTGCATCATCAGTGGTGCCAGTGCACTCTGTGGACTCACTGCAGTGCATCCCCAGTGGTGCCAGTGCACTCTCTGGACTCACTGCACTGCATCCCCAGTGTTGCCAGTGCATTCACTGGACTCACTGTACTGCATCTCCAGTGGTGCCAGTGCACTCTCTGGGCTCACTGCAGTGCATCCCCAGTGGTGCCAGTGCACTCTCTGGACTCACTGCAGTGCATCCCCACTGGTGCCAGTGCACTCACTGGATTCACTGCACTACATTCCCAGTGGTGCTAGTGCACTCTCTGGACTCATTGCAGAGCATCCCCAGTGGTGCCAGTGCACTCTGTGGACTCACTGTAGTGCATCCCCAGTGGTGCCAGTGCACTCTCTGGACTCACCGGGGTGCATCCCCAGTGGTGCCAGTGCAATCTCTGGACTCACTGCAGTGCATCCCCAGTGGTGCCAGTGCACTCTCTGGACTCACTGCACTGCAGCCCCAGTGGTGCCAGTGCACTCTCTGGACTCACTGCAGTGCATCCCCAGTGGTGCCAGTGCACTCTCTGAACTCACTGCACTCCATCCCCAGTGGTGCCAGTGCACTCTCTGGACTCACTGCACTGCATCCCCAGTGGTGCCAGTGCGCTCTCTGGAGTCACAGCACTGCATCCCCAGTGGTGCCAGTGCACTCTCTGGACTCACTGCACTGCATCCCCAGTGGTGCCAGTGCACTCTCTGGACTCACTGAAGTGCATCCCCATTGGTGCCATTGCACTCTCTGCACTCACTGCACTGCATCCCCAGTGGTGCCAGTGCACTCACTGGACTGACTGCACTGCATCCCCAGTGGTGCCAGTGCGCTCTCCGGAGTCACAGCACTGCATCCCCAGTGGTGCCAGTGCACTCACTGGACACACTGTACTGCATCACAGGTGGTGCCAGTGCACTCTCTGCACTCACTGCACAGCATCCCCAGTGGTGCCAGTGCATTCACTGGACTCACTGGTCTGCATCACCAGTGGTGCCAGTGCACTCTCTGGACTCACTGCACTGCATCCCCAGTGGTGCCTGTGCACTCTCTGGACTCACTGCACTGCATCCCCAGTGGTGCCAGTGCACTCTCTGGACTCACTGCAGTGCATCCCCAGTGGTGCCAGTGAGCTCTCTGGACTCACTGCTCTGCATCCCCAGTGTGCCAGTGCACTCTCTGGACTCACTGCACCGCATCCCCAGTGGTGTCAGTACACTCTCTGGACTCACTGAAGTGCATCCCCAGTGGTGCCAGTGCACTCTCTGGACTCACTAAACTGCATCATCAGTGGTGCCAGTGCACTCTCTGGACTCACTGCACTGCATCCCCAGTGGTGCCAGTGCAATCTCTGGACTCACTGTAGTGCATCCCCAGTGGTGCCAGTGCACTCTCTGGACTCACTGCAGTGCATCCCCAGTGGTGCCAGTGCACTCTCTGGACTCACTGCAGTGCATCCCCAGTGGTGCCAGTGCACTCTCTGGACTCACTGCACTGCATCCCCAGTGGTGCCAGTGCACTCTCTGCACTCACTGCACTGCATTCCCAGTGGTGCCAGTGAAGTCTCTGGACTCACTGCACTGCATCCCCAGTGGTGCCAGTGCACTCTCTGGACTCACTGCGCTGCATCCCCACTGCTGCCAGTGCACTCTCTGGACTCACTGCACTGCATCCCCAGTGGTGCCAGTGCACTCTCTGGACTCACTGCACTGCATCCCCAGTGGTGCCAGTGCACTCTCTCGAGTCACTGCACTACATCCCCAGTAGTGCCAGTGCACTCACTGGACTCACTGTACTGCATCATCGGTGGTGCCAGTGCACTCTATGGACTCACTTCACTGCATCCCCAGTGGTGCCAGTGCACTCTCTGGACTCACTGCACTGCAGGCCCAGTGGTACCAGTGCACTCACTGGACTCACTGTACTGCATCACCAGTGGTGCCAGTGCACTCTCTGGACTCACTGCACTGCATCCCCAGTGGTTCCAGTGCATTCACTGGACTCTCTGTACTGCATCTCCAGTGGTGCCAGTGCACTCTCTGGACTCACTGCACTGCATCCCCAGTGGTGCCAGTGAGCTCTCTGGACTCACTGCTCTGCATCTCCAGTGGTGCCAGTGTACTCACAGGATTCACTGCACTGCATCCCCAGTGGTGCTAGTGCACTCTGTGGGCTCACTGCAGTGCATCCCCAGCGGTGCCAGTGCACTCTCTGGACTCACTGAAGTGCATTCTCAGTGGTGCCAGTGCACTCTCTGGGCTCACTGAAGTGCATCCCCAGTGGTGCCAGTACACTCTCTGGACTCACTGCAGTGCATCCCCAGTGGTGCCAGTGCACTCTCTGGACTCACTGCACTGCATCCCCAGTGGTGCCAGTGCACTCTCTGGACTCACTGTAGTGCATCCCCAGTGGTGCCAGTGCACTCTCTGGACTCACTGCAGTGCATCCCCAGTGGAGTCAGTGCACTCTCTGCACTCACTGCACTGCATCCCCAGTGTTGCCAGTGCACTCTCTGGACTCACTGCACTGCATCCACAGTGGTGCCAGTGAAGTCTTTGGACTCACTGCACTGCATCCCCAGTGTTGCCAGTGCACTCTGTGGAGTCACTCAAGTGCATCCCCAGTGGTGCCAGTGCACTCTCTGGACTCACTGCACTGAATGTCCAGTGGTGCCAGTGCACTCACTGGACTGACTGTACTGCATTCCCAGTGGTGCTAGTGCACTCTCTGGACTTACTGCAGTGCATCCCCAGTGGTGCCAGTGCACTCTTTGGACTCACTGAAGTGCATCACCAGTGGTGCCAGTGCACTCTCTGGACTCACTGCACTGCATCCCCAGTGGTGCCAGTGCACTCTCTGGACTCACTGCACTGCATCCCCAGTGGTGCCAGTGCACTCTCTGGACTCACTGAAGTGCATTCTCAGCGGTGCCAGTGCACTCTCTGGACTCACTGCACTGCATCCCAAGTGGTGCCAGTGCACTCTCTGGAGTCACTGCACTGCATCCCCAGTGGTGTCAGTGCACTCTCTCGAGTCACTGCACTACATCCCCAGTGGTGCCAGTGCACTCACTGGACTCACTGTACTGCATCATCAGTGGTGCCAGTGCACTCTCTGGACTCACTGCACTACATCCCCAGTGGTGCCAGTGCACTCACTGGACTCACTGTACTGCATCATCAGTGGTGCCAGTGCCCTCTCTGGAATCACTGCAGTGCATCCCCAGTGGTGGCAGTGCACTCACTGGACTCACTGTACTGCATCATCAGTGGTGCCAGTGCACTCTGTGGACTCACTGCAGTGCATCCCCAGTGGTGCCAGTGCACTCTCTGGACTCACTGCACTGCATCCCCAGTGTTGCCAGTGCATTCACTGGACTCACTGTACTGCATCTCCAGTGGTGCCAGTGCACTCTCTGGGCTCACTGCAGTGCATCCCCAGTGGTGCCAGTGCACTCTCTGGACTCACTGCAGTGCATCCCCACTGGTGCCAGTGCACTCACTGGATTCACTGCACTACATTCCCAGTGGTGCTAGTGCACTCTCTGGACTCACTGCAGAGCATCCCCAGTGGTGCCAGTGCACTCTGTGGACTCACTGTAGTGCATCCCCAGTGGTGCCAGTGCACTCTCTGGACTCACCGGGGTGCATCCCCAGTGGTGCCAGTGCTATCTCTGGACTCACTGCAGTGCATCCCCAGTGGTGCCAGTGCACTCTCTGGACTCACTGCACTGCAGCCCCAGTGGTGCCAGTGCACTCTCTGGACTCACTGCAGTGCATCCCCAGTGGTGCCAGTGCACTCTCTGAACTCACTGCACTCCATCCCCATTGGTGCCAGTGCACTCTCTGGACTCACTGCACTGCATCCCCAGTGGTGCCAGTGCGCTCTCTGGAGTCACAGCACTGCATCCCCAGTGGTGCCAGTGCACTCTCTGGACTCACTGCACTGCATCCCCAGTGGTGCCAGTGCACTCTCTGGACTCACTGAAGTGCATCCCCATTGGTGCCATTGCACTCTCTGCACTCACTGCACTGCATCCCCAGTGGTGCCAGTGCACTCACTGGACTGACTGCACTGCATCCCCAGTGGTGCCAGTGCGCTCTCCGGAGTCACAGCACTGCATCCCCAGTGGTGCCAGTGCACTCACTGGACACACTGTACTGCATCACAGGTGGTGCCAGTGCACTCTCTGCACTCACTGCACAGCATCCCCAGTGGTGCCAGTGCATTCACTGGACTCACTGGTCTGCATCACCAGTGGTGCCAGTGCACTCTCTGGACTCACTGCACTGCATCCTCTCTGCTGCCAGTGCACTCTCTGGACTCACTGCACTGCATCCCCAGTGGTGCCAGTGCACTCTCTGGACTCACTGTACTGCATCCCCAGTGGAGCGCGTGCACTCTCTGGACTCACTGAAGTGCATCCCCAGTGGTGCTAGTGCACTCTCTGGACTCACTGCAGTGCATCCCCAGTGGTGCCAGTGCACTCTCTGGACTCACTGAAGTGCATCCCCAGTGGTGCCAGTGCACTCTCTGGACTCACTAAACTGCATCATCAGTGGTGCCAGTGCACTCTCTGGACTCACTGCACTGCATCCCCAGTGGTGCCAGTGCAATCTCTGGACTCACTGTAGTGCATCCCCAGTGGTGCCAGTGCACTCTCTGGACTCACTGCAGTGCATCCCCAGTGGTGCCAGTGCACTCTCTGGACTCACTGCAGTGCATCCCCAGTGGTGCCAGTGCACTCTCTGGACTCACTGCACTGCATCCCCAGTGGTGCCAGTGCACTCTCTGCACTCACTGCACTGCATTCCCAGTGGTGCCAGTGAAGTCTCTGGACTCACTGCAGTGCATCCCCAGTGGTGCCAGTGCACTCTCTGGACTCACTGCACTGCATCCCCAGTGGTGCCAGAGCACTCTCTGGACTCACTGCACTGCATCCCCAGTGCTGCCTGTGCACTCTCTGGACTCACTGCACTGCATCCCCAGTGGTGTCACTGCACTCTCTGGACTCACTGCACTGCATCCCCAGTTGTGCCAGTGCACTCTCTGCACTCAGTGCACTGCATACCCAGTGGTGCCAGTGCACTCTCTGGACTCACTGCAGTGCATTCCCTCTGGTGCCAGTGCACTCTCTGGACTCACTGCAGTGCATCCCCAGTGGTGCCTGTGCACTCTCTGGACTCACTGCACTGCATCCCCAGTGGTGCCAGTGCACTCTCTGGACTCACTGCAGTGCATCACCTGTGGAGCCAGTGCACTCTCTGGACTCACTGAAGTGCATCCCCAGTGGTGCCAGTGCAATCTCTGGACTCACTGCACTGCATTCCCAGTCGTGCCAGTGCACACTCTGGACTCACTGCACTGCATCCCCAGTGGTGCCAGTGCACTCTCTGGACTCACTGCACTGCAACCCCAGTGTTGCCAGTGCACTCTCTGGACTCACTGCACTGCATCCCCAGTGGTGCCAGTGCACTCTCTGGGCTCACTTCAGTGCATCCCCAGTGGTGCCAGAGCACTCTCTGGACTCACTGCACTGCATCCCCAGTGGTGCCAGTGCACTCTCTGGACTCACTGCACTGCAGCCCCAGTGGTGCCAGTGCACTCTCTGGACTCACTGCACTGCATCCCCAGTATTGCCAGTGCACTCTCTGGACTCACTTCACTGCATCCCCAGTGCTGCCAGTGCACTCTCTGGACTCACTGCACTGCATCCCCAGTGGTGCCACTGCACTCTCTGGACTCACTGCACTGCATGTCCAGTGGTGCCAGTGCACTCTCTGCACTCACTGCACTGCATCCCCAGTGCTGCCAGTGCACTCACTGGACTCACTGCAGTGCATCCCCTGTGGTGCAAGAGCACTCTCTGGACTCACAGCAGTGCTCACCAGTGGTGCCAGTGCACTCTCTGGACTCACTGCAGTGCATCCCCAGTGGTGCCAGTGCACTCTCTGGACTCACTGCAGTGCATCACCAGTGGTGCCAGTGCACTCTCTGGACTCACTGAAGTGCATCCCCAGTGGTGCCAGTGCACTCTCTGGACTCACTGCAGTGCATCCCCAGTGGTGCCAGTGCACTCTCTGGACTCACTGCACTGCATCCCCAGTGGTGCCAGAGCACTCTCTGGACTCACTGCACTGCATCCTCTCTGCTGCCAGTGCACTCTCTGGACTCACTGCACTGCATCCCCAGTGGTGCCAGTGCACTCTCTGGACTCACTGTACTGCATCCCCAGTGGAGCGCGTGCACTCTCTGGACTCACTGAAGTGCATCCCCAGTGGTGCTAGTGCACTCTCTGGACTCACTGCAGTGCATCCCCAGTGGTGCCAGTGCACTCTCTGGACTCACTGAAGTGCATCCCCAGTGGTGCCAGTGCACTCTCTGGACTCACTAAACTGCATCATCAGTGGTGCCAGTGCACTCTCTGGACTCACTGCACTGCATCCCCAGTGGTGCCAGTGCAATCTCTGGACTCACTGTAGTGCATCCCCAGTGGTGCCAGTGCACTCTCTGGACTCACTGCAGTGCATCCCCAGTGGTGCCAGTGCACTCTCTGGACTCACTGCAGTGCATCCCCAGTGGTGCCAGTGCACTCTCTGGACTCACTGCACTGCATCCCCAGTGGTGCCAGTGCACTCTCTGCACTCACTGCACTGCATTCCCAGTGGTGCCAGTGAAGTCTCTGGACTCACTGCACTGCATCCCCAGTGGTGCCAGTGCACTCTCTGGACTCACTGCGCTGCATCCCCACTGCTGCCAGTGCACTCTCTGGACTCACTGCACTGCATCCCCAGTGGTGCCAGTGCACTCTCTGGACTCACTGCACTGCATCCCCAGTGGTGCCAGTGCACTCTCTCGAGTCACTGCACTACATCCCCAGTAGTGCCAGTGCACTCACTGGACTCACTGTACTGCATCATCGGTGGTGCCAGTGCACTCTATGGACTCACTTCACTGAATCCCCAGTGGTGCCAGTGCACTCTCTGGACTCACTGCACTGCAGGCCCAGTGGTACCAGTGCACTCACTGGACTCACTGTACTGCATCACCAGTGGTGCCAGTGCACTCTCTGGACTCACTGCACTGCATCCCCAGTGGTTCCAGTGCATTCACTGGACTCTCTGTACTGCATCTCCAGTGGTGCCAGTGCACTCTCTGGACTCACTGCACTGCATCCCCAGTGGTGCCAGTGAGCTCTCTGGACTCACTGCTCTGCATCTCCAGTGGTGCCAGTGTACTCACAGGATTCACTGCACTGCATCCCCAGTGGTGCTAGTGCACTCTGTGGGCTCACTGCAGTGCATCCCCAGCGGTGCCAGTGCACTCTCTGGACTCACTGAAGTGCATTCTCAGTGGTGCCAGTGCACTCCCTGGGCTCACTGAAGTGCATCCCCAGTGGTGCCAGTACACTCTCTGGACTCACTGCAGTGCATCCCCAGTGGTGCCAGTGCACTCTCTGGACTCACTGCACTGCATCCCCAGTGGTGCCAGTGCACTCTCTGGACTCACTGTAGTGCATCCCCAGTGGTGCCAGTGCACTCTCTGGACTCACTGCAGTGCATCCCCAGTGGTGTCAGTGCACTCTCTGCACTCACTGCACTGCATCCCCAGTGGTGCCAGTGCACTCTCTGGACTCACTGCACTGCATCCACAGTGGTGCCAGTGAAGTCTTTGGACTCACTGCACTGCATCCCCAGTGGTGCCAGTGCACTCTCTGGACTCACTGCACTGCATGTCCAGTGGTGCCAGTGCACTCACTGGACTGACTGTACTGCATTCCCAGTGGTGCTAGTGCACTCTCTGGACTTACTGCAGTGCATCCCCAGTGGTGCCAGTGCACTCTTTGGACTCACTGAAGTGCATTCTCAGTGGTGCCAGTGCACTCTCTGGACTCACTGCACTGCATCCCCAGTGGTGCCAGTGCACTCTCTGGACTCACTGCACTGCATCCCCAGTGGTGCCAGTGCACTCTCTGGACTCACTGAAGTGCATTCTCAGCGGTGCCAGTGCACTCTCTGGACTCACTGAAGTGCATCCCCAGTGGTGCCAGTACACTCACTGGACTCACTGCACTGCATCCCCAGTGGTGCCAGTGCACTCTCTGGACTCACTGCACTGCATCCCCAGTGCTGCCTGTGCACTCTCTGGACTCACTGCACTGCATCCCCAGTGGTGTCACTGCACTCTCTGGACTCACTGCACTGCATCCCCAGTTGTGCCAGTGCACTCTCTGCACTCAGTGCACTGCATACCCAGTGGTGCCAGTGCACTCACTGGACTCACTGCAGTGCATTCCCTCTGGTGCCAGTGCACTCTCTGGACTCACTGCAGTGCATCCCCAGTGGTGCCTGTGCACTCTGTGGACTCACTGCAGTGCATCCGCAGTGGTGCCAGTGCACTCTCTGGACTCACTGCAGTGCATCACCTGTGGAGCCAGTGCACTCTCTGGACTCACTGAAGTGCATCCCCAGTGGTGCCAGTGCAATCTCTGGACTCACTGCACTGCATTCCCAGTCGTGCCAGTGCACACTCTGGACTCACTGCACTGCATCCCCAGTGGTGCCAGTGCACTCTCTGGACTCACTGCACTGCAACCCCAGTGTTGCCAGTGCACTCTCTGGACTCACTGCACTGCATCCCCAGTGGTGCCAGTGCACTCTCTGGACTCACTTCAGTGCATCCCCAGTGGTGCCAGAGCACTCTCTGGACTCACTGCACTGCATCCCCAGTGGTGCCAGTGCACTCTCTGGACTCACTGCACTGCAGCCCCAGTGGTGCCAGTGCACTCTCTGGACTCACTGCACTGCATCCCCAGTGGTGCCAGTGCACTCTCTGGACTCACTTCACTGCATCCCCAGTGCTGCCAGTGCACTCTCTGGACTCACTGCACTGCATCCCCAGTGGTGCCACTGCACTCTCTGGACTCACTGCACTGCATGTCCAGTGGTGCCAGTGCACTCTCTGCACTCACTGCACTGCATCCCCAGTGCTGCCAGTGCACTCACTGGACTCACTGCAGTGCATCCCCTGTGGTGCAAGAGCACTCTCTGGACTCACAGCAGTGCTCACCAGTGGTGCCAGTGCACTCTCTGGACTCACTGCAGTGCATCCCCAGTGGTGCCAGTGCACTCTCTGGACTCACTGCAGTGCATCACCAGTGGTGCCAGTGCACTCTCTGGACTCACTGAAGTGCATCCCCAGTGGTGCCAGTGCACTCTCTGGACTCACTGCAGTGCATCCCCAGTGGTGCCAGTGCACTCTCTGGACTCACTGCACTGCATCCCCAGTGGTGCCAGAGCACTCTCTGGACTCACTGCACTGCATCCCCAGTGCTGCCTGTGCACTCTCTGGACTCACTGCACTGCATCCCCAGTGGTGTCACTGCACTCTCTGGACTCACTGCACTGCATCCCCAGTTGTGCCAGTGCACTCTCTGCACTCAGTGCACTGCATACCCAGTGGTGCCAGTGCACTCACTGGACTCACTGCAGTGCATTCCCTCTGGTGCCAGTGCACTCTCTGGACTCACTGCAGTGCATCCCCAGTGGTGCCTGTGCACTCTCTGGACTCACTGCACTGCATCCCCAGTGGTGCCAGTGCACTCTCTGGACTCACTGCAGTGCATCACCTGTGGAGCCAGTGCACTCTCTGGACTCACTGAAGTGCATCCCCAGTGGTGCCAGTGCAATCTCTGGACTCACTGCACTGCATTCCCAGTCGTGCCAGTGCACACTCTGGACTCACTGCACTGCATCCCCAGTGGTGCCAGTGCACTCTCTGGACTCACTGCACTGCAACCCCAGTGTTGCCAGTGCACTCTCTGGACTCACTGCACTGCATCCCCAGTGGTGCCAGTGCACTCTCTGGACTCACTTCAGTGCATCCCCAGTGGTGCCAGAGCACTCTCTGGACTCACTGCACTGCATCCCCAGTGGTGCCAGTGCACTCTCTGGACTCACTGCACTGCAGCCCCAGTGGTGCCAGTGCACTCTCTGGACTCACTGCACTGCATCCCCAGTATTGCCAGTGCACTCTCTGGACTCACTTCACTGCATCCCCAGTGCTGCCAGTGCACTCTCTGGACTCACTGCACTGCATCCCCAGTGGTGCCACTGCACTCTCTGGACTCACTGCACTGCATGTCCAGTGGTGCCAGTGCACTCTCTGCACTCACTGCACTGCATCCCCAGTGCTGCCAGTGCACTCACTGGACTCACTGCAGTGCATCCCCTGTGGTGCAAGAGCACTCTCTGGACTCACAGCAGTGCTCACCAGTGGTGCCAGTGCACTCTCTGGACTCACTGCAGTGCATCCCCAGTGGTGCCAGTGCACTCTCTGGACTCACTGCAGTGCATCACCAGTGGTGCCAGTGCACTCTCTGGACTCACTGAAGTGCATCCCCAGTGGTGCCAGTGCACTCTCTGGACTCACTGCAGTGCATCCCCAGTGGTGCCAGTGCACTCTCTGGACTCACTGCACTGCATCCCCAGTGGTGCCAGAGCACTCTCTGGACTCACTGCACTGCATCCTCTCTGCTGCCAGTGCACTCTCTGGACTCACTGCACTGCATCCCCAGTGGTGCCAGTGCACTCTCTGGACTCACTGTACTGCATCCCCAGTGGAGCGCGTGCACTCTCTGGACTCACTGAAGTGCATCCCCAGTGGTGCTAGTGCACTCTCTGGACTCACTGCAGTGCATCCCCAGTGGTGCCAGTGCACTCTCTGGACTCACTGCACTGCATCCCCAGTGGTGCCAGTGAGCTCTCTGGACTCACTGCTCTGCATCTCCAGTGGTGCCAGTGTACTCACAGGATTCACTGCACTGCATCCCCAGTGGTGCTAGTGCACTCTGTGGGCTCACTGCAGTGCATCCCCAGCGGTGCCAGTGCACTCTCTGGACTCACTGAAGTGCATTCTCAGTGGTGCCAGTGCACTCCCTGGGCTCACTGAAGTGCATCCCCAGTGGTGCCAGTACACTCTCTGGACTCACTGCAGTGCATCCCCAGTGGTGCCAGTGCACTCTCTGGACTCACTGCACTGCATCCCCAGTGGTGCCAGTGCACTCTCTGGACTCACTGTAGTGCATCCCCAGTGGTGCCAGTGCACTCTCTGGACTCACTGCAGTGCATCCCCAGTGGTGTCAGTGCACTCTCTGCACTCACTGCACTGCATCCCCAGTGGTGCCAGTGCACTCTCTGGACTCACTGCACTGCATCCACAGTGGTGCCAGTGAAGTCTTTGGACTCACTGCACTGCATCCCCAGTGGTGCCAGTGCACTCTCTGGACTCACTGCACTGCATGTCCAGTGGTGCCAGTGCACTCACTGGACTGACTGTACTGCATTCCCAGTGGTGCTAGTGCACTCTCTGGACTTACTGCAGTGCATCCCCAGTGGTGCCAGTGCACTCTTTGGACTCACTGAAGTGCATTCTCAGTGGTGCCAGTGCACTCTCTGGACTCACTGCACTGCATCCCCAGTGGTGCCAGTGCACTCTCTGGACTCACTGCACTGCATCCCCAGTGGTGCCAGTGCACTCTCTGGACTCACTGAAGTGCATTCTCAGCGGTGCCAGTGCACTCTCTGGACTCACTGAAGTGCATCCCCAGTGGTGCCAGTACACTCACTGGACTCACTGCACTGCATCCCCAGTGGTGCCAGTGCACTCTCTGGACTCACTGCACTGCATCCCCAGTGCTGCCTGTGCACTCTCTGGACTCACTGCACTGCATCCCCAGTGGTGTCACTGCACTCTCTGGACTCACTGCACTGCATCCCCAGTTGTGCCAGTGCACTCTCTGCACTCAGTGCACTGCATACCCAGTGGTGCCAGTGCACTCACTGGACTCACTGCAGTGCATTCCCTCTGGTGCCAGTGCACTCTCTGGACTCACTGCAGTGCATCCCCAGTGGTGCCTGTGCACTCTCTGGACTCACTGCACTGCATCCCCAGTGGTGCCAGTGCACTCTCTGGACTCACTGCAGTGCATCACCTGTGGAGCCAGTGCACTCTCTGGACTCACTGAAGTGCATCCCCAGTGGTGCCAGTGCAATCTCTGGACTCACTGCACTGCATTCCCAGTCGTGCCAGTGCACACTCTGGACTCACTGCACTGCATCCCCAGTGGTGCCAGTGCACTCTCTGGACTCACTGCACTGCAGCCCCAGTGGTGCCAGTGCACTCTCTGGACTCACTGCACTGCATCCCCAGTGGTGCCAGTGCACTCTCTGGACTCACTTCACTGCATCCCCAGTGCTGCCAGTGCACTCTCTGGACTCACTGCACTGCATCCCCAGTGGTGCCACTGCACTCTCTGGACTCACTGCACTGCATGTCCAGTGGTGCCAGTGCACTCTCTGCACTCACTGCACTGCATCCCCAGTGCTGCCAGTGCACTCACTGGACTCACTGCAGTGCATCCCCTGTGGTGCAAGAGCACTCTCTGGACTCACAGCAGTGCTCACCAGTGGTGCCAGTGCACTCTCTGGACTCACTGCAGTGCATCCCCAGTGGTGCCAGTGCACTCTCTGGACTCACTGCAGTGCATCACCAGTGGTGCCAGTGCACTCTCTGGACTCACTGAAGTGCATCCCCAGTGGTGCCAGTGCACTCTCTGGACTCACTGCAGTGCATCCCCAGTGGTGCCAGTGCACTCTCTGGACTCACTGCACTGCATCCCCAGTGGTGCCAGAGCACTCTCTGGACTCACTGCACTGCATCCCCAGTGCTGCCTGTGCACTCTCTGGACTCACTGCACTGCATCCCCAGTGGTGTCACTGCACTCTCTGGACTCACTGCACTGCATCCCCAGTTGTGCCAGTGCACTCTCTGCACTCAGTGCACTGCATACCCAGTGGTGCCAGTGCACTCACTGGACTCACTGCAGTGCATTCCCTCTGGTGCCAGTGCACTCTCTGGACTCACTGCAGTGCATCCCCAGTGGTGCCTGTGCACTCTCTGGACTCACTGCACTGCATCCCCAGTGGTGCCAGTGCACTCTCTGGACTCACTGCAGTGCATCACCTGTGGAGCCAGTGCACTCTCTGGACTCACTGAAGTGCATCCCCAGTGGTGCCAGTGCAATCTCTGGACTCACTGCACTGCATTCCCAGTCGTGCCAGTGCACACTCTGGACTCACTGCACTGCATCCCCAGTGGTGCCAGTGCACTCTCTGGACTCACTGCACTGCAACCCCAGTGTTGCCAGTGCACTCTCTGGACTCACTGCACTGCATCCCCAGTGGTGCCAGTGCACTCTCTGGACTCACTTCAGTGCATCCCCAGTGGTGCCAGAGCACTCTCTGGACTCACTGCACTGCATCCCCAGTGGTGCCAGTGCACTCTCTGGACTCACTGCACTGCAGCCCCAGTGGTGCCAGTGCACTCTCTGGACTCACTGCACTGCATCCCCAGTATTGCCAGTGCACTCTCTGGACTCACTTCACTGCATCCCCAGTGCTGCCAGTGCACTCTCTGGACTCACTGCACTGCATCCCCAGTGGTGCCACTGCACTCTCTGGACTCACTGCACTGCATGTCCAGTGGTGCCAGTGCACTCTCTGCACTCACTGCACTGCATCCCCAGTGCTGCCAGTGCACTCACTGGACTCACTGCAGTGCATCCCCTGTGGTGCAAGAGCACTCTCTGGACTCACAGCAGTGCTCACCAGTGGTGCCAGTGCACTCTCTGGACTCACTGCAGTGCATCCCCAGTGGTGCCAGTGCACTCTCTGGACTCACTGCAGTGCATCACCAGTGGTGCCAGTGCACTCTCTGGACTCACTGAAGTGCATCCCCAGTGGTGCCAGTGCACTCTCTGGACTCACTGCAGTGCATCCCCAGTGGTGCCAGTGCACTCTCTGGACTCACTGCACTGCATCCCCAGTGGTGCCAGAGCACTCTCTGGACTCACTGCACTGCATCCTCTCTGCTGCCAGTGCACTCTCTGGACTCACTGCACTGCATCCCCAGTGGTGCCAGTGCACTCTCTGGACTCACTGTACTGCATCCCCAGTGGAGCGCGTGCACTCTCTGGACTCACTGAAGTGCATCCCCAGTGGTGCTAGTGCACTCTCTGGACTCACTGCAGTGCATCCCCAGTGGTGCCAGTGCACTCTCTGGACTCACTGAAGTGCATCCCCAGTGGTGCCAGTGCACTCTCTGGACTCACTAAACTGCATCATCAGTGGTGCCAGTGCACTCTCTGGACTCACTGCACTGCATCCCCAGTGGTGCCAGTGCAATCTCTGGACTCACTGTAGTGCATCCCCAGTGGTGCCAGTGCACTCTCTGGACTCACTGCAGTGCATCCCCAGTGGTGCCAGTGCACTCTCTGGACTCACTGCAGTGCATCCCCAGTGGTGCCAGTGCACTCTCTGGACTCACTGCACTGCATCCCCAGTGGTGCCAGTGCACTCTCTGCACTCACTGCACTGCATTCCCAGTGGTGCCAGTGAAGTCTCTGGACTCACTGCACTGCATCCCCAGTGGTGCCAGTGCACTCTCTGGACTCACTGCGCTGCATCCCCACTGCTGCCAGTGCACTCTCTGGACTCACTGCACTGCATCCCCAGTGGTGCCAGTGCACTCTCTGGACTCACTGCACTGCATCCCCAGTGGTGCCAGTGCACTCTCTCGAGTCACTGCACTACATCCCCAGTAGTGCCAGTGCACTCACTGGACTCACTGTACTGCATCATCGGTGGTGCCAGTGCACTCTATGGACTCACTTCACTGAATCCCCAGTGGTGCCAGTGCACTCTCTGGACTCACTGCACTGCAGGCCCAGTGGTACCAGTGCACTCACTGGACTCACTGTACTGCATCACCAGTGGTGCCAGTGCACTCTCTGGACTCACTGCACTGCATCCCCAGTGGTTCCAGTGCATTCACTGGACTCTCTGTACTGCATCTCCAGTGGTGCCAGTGCACTCTCTGGACTCACTGCACTGCATCCCCAGTGGTGCCAGTGAGCTCTCTGGACTCACTGCTCTGCATCTCCAGTGGTGCCAGTGTACTCACAGGATTCACTGCACTGCATCCCCAGTGGTGCTAGTGCACTCTGTGGGCTCACTGCAGTGCATCCCCAGCGGTGCCAGTGCACTCTCTGGACTCACTGAAGTGCATTCTCAGTGGTGCCAGTGCACTCCCTGGGCTCACTGAAGTGCATCCCCAGTGGTGCCAGTACACTCTCTGGACTCACTGCAGTGCATCCCCAGTGGTGCCAGTGCACTCTCTGGACTCACTGCACTGCATCCCCAGTGGTGCCAGTGCACTCTCTGGACTCACTGTAGTGCATCCCCAGTGGTGCCAGTGCACTCTCTGGACTCACTGCAGTGCATCCCCAGTGGTGTCAGTGCACTCTCTGCACTCACTGCACTGCATCCCCAGTGGTGCCAGTGCACTCTCTGGACTCACTGCACTGCATCCACAGTGGTGCCAGTGAAGTCTTTGGACTCACTGCACTGCATCCCCAGTGGTGCCAGTGCACTCTCTGGACTCACTGCACTGCATGTCCAGTGGTGCCAGTGCACTCACTGGACTGACTGTACTGCATTCCCAGTGGTGCTAGTGCACTCTCTGGACTTACTGCAGTGCATCCCCAGTGGTGCCAGTGCACTCTTTGGACTCACTGAAGTGCATTCTCAGTGGTGCCAGTGCACTCTCTGGACTCACTGCACTGCATCCCCAGTGGTGCCAGTGCACTCTCTGGACTCACTGCACTGCATCCCCAGTGGTGCCAGTGCACTCTCTGGACTCACTGAAGTGCATTCTCAGCGGTGCCAGTGCACTCTCTGGACTCACTGAAGTGCATCCCCAGTGGTGCCAGTACACTCACTGGACTCACTGCACTGCATCCCCAGTGGTGCCAGTGCACTCTCTGGACTCACTGCACTGCATCCCCAGTGCTGCCTGTGCACTCTCTGGACTCACTGCACTGCATCCCCAGTGGTGTCACTGCACTCTCTGGACTCACTGCACTGCATCCCCAGTTGTGCCAGTGCACTCTCTGCACTCAGTGCACTGCATACCCAGTGGTGCCAGTGCACTCACTGGACTCACTGCAGTGCATTCCCTCTGGTGCCAGTGCACTCTCTGGACTCACTGCAGTGCATCCCCAGTGGTGCCTGTGCACTCTCTGGACTCACTGCACTGCATCCCCAGTGGTGCCAGTGCACTCTCTGGACTCACTGCAGTGCATCACCTGTGGAGCCAGTGCACTCTCTGGACTCACTGAAGTGCATCCCCAGTGGTGCCAGTGCAATCTCTGGACTCACTGCACTGCATTCCCAGTCGTGCCAGTGCACACTCTGGACTCACTGCACTGCATCCCCAGTGGTGCCAGTGCACTCTCTGGACTCACTGCACTGCAACCCCAGTGTTGCCAGTGCACTCTCTGGACTCACTGCACTGCATCCCCAGTGGTGCCAGTGCACTCTCTGGACTCACTTCAGTGCATCCCCAGTGGTGCCAGAGCACTCTCTGGACTCACTGCACTGCATCCCCAGTGGTGCCAGTGCACTCTCTGGACTCACTGCACTGCAGCCCCAGTGGTGCCAGTGCACTCTCTGGACTCACTGCACTGCATCCCCAGTGGTGCCAGTGCACTCTCTGGACTCACTTCACTGCATCCCCAGTGCTGCCAGTGCACTCTCTGGACTCACTGCACTGCATCCCCAGTGGTGCCACTGCACTCTCTGGACTCACTGCACTGCATGTCCAGTGGTGCCAGTGCACTCTCTGCACTCACTGCACTGCATCCCCAGTGCTGCCAGTGCACTCACTGGACTCACTGCAGTGCATCCCCTGTGGTGCAAGAGCACTCTCTGGACTCACAGCAGTGCTCACCAGTGGTGCCAGTGCACTCTCTGGACTCACTGCAGTGCATCCCCAGTGGTGCCAGTGCACTCTCTGGACTCACTGCAGTGCATCACCAGTGGTGCCAGTGCACTCTCTGGACTCACTGAAGTGCATCCCCAGTGGTGCCAGTGCACTCTCTGGACTCACTGCAGTGCATCCCCAGTGGTGCCAGTGCACTCTCTGGACTCACTGCACTGCATCCCCAGTGGTGCCAGAGCACTCTCTGGACTCACTGCACTGCATCCCCAGTGCTGCCTGTGCACTCTCTGGACTCACTGCACTGCATCCCCAGTGGTGTCACTGCACTCTCTGGACTCACTGCACTGCATCCCCAGTTGTGCCAGTGCACTCTCTGCACTCAGTGCACTGCATACCCAGTGGTGCCAGTGCACTCACTGGACTCACTGCAGTGCATTCCCTCTGGTGCCAGTGCACTCTCTGGACTCACTGCAGTGCATCCCCAGTGGTGCCTGTGCACTCTCTGGACTCACTGCACTGCATCCCCAGTGGTGCCAGTGCACTCTCTGGACTCACTGCAGTGCATCACCTGTGGAGCCAGTGCACTCTCTGGACTCACTGAAGTGCATCCCCAGTGGTGCCAGTGCAATCTCTGGACTCACTGCACTGCATTCCCAGTCGTGCCAGTGCACACTCTGGACTCACTGCACTGCATCCCCAGTGGTGCCAGTGCACTCTCTGGACTCACTGCACTGCAACCCCAGTGTTGCCAGTGCACTCTCTGGACTCACTGCACTGCATCCCCAGTGGTGCCAGTGCACTCTCTGGACTCACTTCAGTGCATCCCCAGTGGTGCCAGAGCACTCTCTGGACTCACTGCACTGCATCCCCAGTGGTGCCAGTGCACTCTCTGGACTCACTGCACTGCAGCCCCAGTGGTGCCAGTGCACTCTCTGGACTCACTGCACTGCATCCCCAGTATTGCCAGTGCACTCTCTGGACTCACTTCACTGCATCCCCAGTGCTGCCAGTGCACTCTCTGGACTCACTGCACTGCATCCCCAGTGGTGCCACTGCACTCTCTGGACTCACTGCACTGCATGTCCAGTGGTGCCAGTGCACTCTCTGCACTCACTGCACTGCATCCCCAGTGCTGCCAGTGCACTCACTGGACTCACTGCAGTGCATCCCCTGTGGTGCAAGAGCACTCTCTGGACTCACAGCAGTGCTCACCAGTGGTGCCAGTGCACTCTCTGGACTCACTGCAGTGCATCCCCAGTGGTGCCAGTGCACTCTCTGGACTCACTGCAGTGCATCACCAGTGGTGCCAGTGCACTCTCTGGACTCACTGAAGTGCATCCCCAGTGGTGCCAGTGCACTCTCTGGACTCACTGCAGTGCATCCCCAGTGGTGCCAGTGCACTCTCTGGACTCACTGCACTGCATCCCCAGTGGTGCCAGAGCACTCTCTGGACTCACTGCACTGCATCCTCTCTGCTGCCAGTGCACTCTCTGGACTCACTGCACTGCATCCCCAGTGGTGCCAGTGCACTCTCTGGACTCACTGTACTGCATCCCCAGTGGAGCGCGTGCACTCTCTGGACTCACTGAAGTGCATCCCCAGTGGTGCTAGTGCACTCTCTGGACTCACTGCAGTGCATCCCCAGTGGTGCCAGTGCACTCTCTGGACTCACTGAAGTGCATCCCCAGTGGTGCTAGTGCACTCTCTGGACTCACTGCAGTGTTTCCCCAGTGGTGCCAGTACACTCACTGGACTGACTGCACGGCATCCCCAGTGGTGCCAGTGCACTCTCTGGACTCACCGCACCGCATCCCCAGTGGTGCCAGTGCACTCTCTGGAGTAACTGCAGTGCATCCCCAGTGGTGCCAGTGCACTCTCTGGACTCACTGCACTGCATCCCCAGTGGTGCCAGTGCACTCTCTGGACTCACTGCACTGCATCCCCAGTGGTGCCAGTGCACTCTCTGGACTCCCGGCACCGCATCCCCAGTGGTGCCAGTGCACTCTCTGGGCTCACTGCAGTGCATCCCCAGTGGTGCCAGTGCACTCTCTTGACTCACTGCACTGCATCCCCAGTGGTGCCAGTGAACTCACTGGATTCACCGCACTGCATCCCCAGTGGTGCTAGTGCACTCTCTGGACTCACTGCAGTGCATCCCCAGTGGTACCAGTGCACTCTCTGGACTCACTGAAGTGCATTCTCAGTGGTGCCAGTGCACTCTGTGGACTCACTGCAGTGCATCCCCAGTGGTGGCAGTGCGCTCTCTGGACTCACTGCAGTGCATCCCCAGGGGTGCCAGTGCACTCTCTGGACTCACTGCACTGCATCCCCAGTGCTGCCAGTGCACTCTCTGGACTCACTGCACTGCATCCCCAGTGGTGCTAGTGCACTCTGTGGACTCACTGCAGTGCATCCCCAGTGGTGCCAGTGCACTCTCTGGACTCACTGAAGGGCATTCTCAGTGGTGCCAGTGCACTCTCTGGACTCACTGCAGTGCATCCCCAGTGGTGCCAGTACACTCACTGGACTGACTGCAGTGCATCCCCAGTGGTGCCAGTGCACTCTCTGGACTCACCGCACCGCATCCCCAGTGGTGCCAGTGCACTCTCTTGAGTAACTGCAGTGCATCACCAGTGGTGCCAGTGCACTCTCTGGACTCACTGCACTGCATCCCCAGTGGTGCCAGTGCACTCTCTGGACTCACTGCAGTGCATCCCCAGTGGTGCCAGAGCACTCTCTGGACTCACTGCAGTGCATCCCCAGTGGTGCCAGTGCACTCTCTGGACTCACTGCACTGCATCCCCAGTGGTGCCAGTGCACTCTCTGGACTCCCGGCACCGCATCCCCAGTGGTGCCAGTGCACTCTCTGGGCTCACTGCAGTGCATCCCCAGTGGTGCCAGTGCACTCTCTTGACTCACTGCACTGCATCCCCAGTGGTGCCAGTGCACTCACTGGATTCACTGCACTGCATCCCCAGTGGTGCTAGTGCACTCTCTGGACTCACTGCAGTGCATCCCCAGTGGTACCAGTGCACTCTCTGGACTCACTGAAGTGCATTCTCAGTGCTGCCAGTGCACTCTGTGGACTCACTGCAGTGCATCCCCAGTGTTGCCAGTGCGCTCTCTGGACTCACTGCAGTGCATCCCCAGTGGTGCCAGTGCACTCTCTGGACTCACTGCACTGCATCCCCAGTGCTGCCAGTGCACTCTCTGGACTCACTGCACTGCATCCCCAGTGGTGCCAGTGCACTCTCTGGACTCACTGCACTGCATCCCAAGTGGTGCCAGTGCACTCTCTGGAGTCACTGCACTGCATCCCCAGTGGTGCCAGTGCACTCTCTCGAGTCACTGCACTACATCCCCAGTGGTGCCAGTGCACTCACTGGACTCACTGTACTGCATCATCAGTGGTGCCAGTGCACTCTCTGGACTCACTGCACTACATCCCCAGTGGTGCCAGTGCACTCACTGGACTCACTGTACTGCATCATCAGTGGTGCCAGTGCCCTCTCTGGAATCACTGCAGTGCATCCCCAGTGGTGGCAGTGCACTCACTGGACTCACTGTACTGCATCATCAGTGGTGCCAGTGCACTCTCTGGACTCACTGCAGTGCATCCCCAGTGTTGCCAGTGCATTCACTGGACTCACTGTACTGCATCTCCAGTGGTGCCAGTGCACTCTCTGGGCTCACTGCAGTGCATCCCCAGTGGTGCCAGTGCACTCTCTGGACTCACTGCAGTGCATCCCCACTGGTGCCAGTGCACTCACTGGATTCACTGCACTACATTCCCAGTGGTGCTAGTGCACTCTCTGGACTCACTGCAGTGCATCCCCAGTGGTGCCAGTGCACTCTCTGGAGTAACTGCAGTGCATCACCAGTGGTGCCAGTGCACTCTCTGGACTCACTGCACTGCATCGCCAGTGGTGCCAGTGCGCTCTCTGGACTCACTGAAGTGCGTTCTCAGTGGTGCCAGTGCACTCTCTGGACTCACTGCAGTGCATCCCCAGTGGTGCCAGTACACTCTCTGGACTCACTGCACTGCATCCCCAGTGGTGCTAGTGCACTCTGTGGACTCACTGCACTGCATCCCCAGTGGTGCCAGTGCACTCCCTGCACTCACTGCACTGCATCCCCAGTGGTGCCAGTGCACTCATTGGACTCACTGCAGTGCATTCCCTCTGGTGCCAGTGCACTCTCTGGACTCACTGCACTGCATCCCCAGTGGTGCCAGTGCACTCTCTGGACTCACTGCACTGCATCCCCAGTGGTGCCAGAGCACTCTCTGGACTCACTGCACTGCATCCCCAGTGCTGCCTGTACACTGTCTGGACTCACTGCACTGCATCCCCAGTGGTGCCACTGCACTCTCTGGACTCACTGAACTGCATCCGCAGTGGTGCCAGTGCACTCTCTGCACTCACTGCACTGCATCCCCAGTGGTGCCAGTGCACTCACTGGACTCACTGCAGTGCATTCCCTCTGGTGCTAGTGCACTCTCTGGACTCACTGCACTGCATCCCCAGTGGTGCCGGAGCACTCTCTGGACTCACTGCACTGCATCCCCAGTGGAGCCAGTGCACTCTCTGGACTCACTGCACTGCATCCCCAGTGGTGCCAGTGCACTCTGTGGACTCACTGCAGTGCATCCCCAGTGGAGCCCGTGCACTCTCTGGACTCAGTGAAGTGCATCCCCAGTGGTGCCAGTGCACTCTCTGGACTCACTGCACTGCATCCCCAGTGGTGCCAGTGCACTCTGTGGACGCACTGCAGTGCATCCCCAGTGGTGCCAGTGCACTCTCTGGACTCACTGAAGTGCATTCTCAGTGGTGCCAGTGCACTCTCTGGACTCACTGCAGTGCATCCCCAGTGGTGCCAGTACACTCACTGGACTGACTGCACTGCATCCCCAGTGGTGCCAGTGCACTCTCTGGACTCACTGTACTGCATCGCCAGTGGTGCAAGAGCACTCTCTGGACTCACTGCAGTGCATCCCCAGTGGTGCCAGTGCACTCTCTGGACTCACTGTACTGCATCCCCAGTGGTGCCAGTGCACTCTGTGGACTCACTGCTGTGCATCCCCATTGGTGCCAGTGCACTCTCTGGACTCACTGCACTGCATCCCAAGTGGTGCCAATGCACTCTCTGGACTCACTGCAGTGCATCCCCAGTGGTGCCAGTGCACTCTCTGGACTCACTGTACTGCATCCCCAGTGGTGCCAGTGCACTCTGTGGACTCACTGCACTGCATCCCCAGTGGTGCCAATGCACTCTCTGGACTCACTGCACTGCATCCCCAGTGGTGCAAGTACACTCACTGGACTCACTGCACTGCATCCCCAGTGGTGCCAGTGCAGTCTCTGCACTCACTGAAGTGCATCCCCAGTGGTGCCAGTGAACTCTCTGGACTCACTGCACTGCATCCCCAGTGGTGCCAGTGCACTCTCTGGACTCACTGCACTGCATCCCCAGTGGTGCCAGTGCACTCTCTGGACTCACTGAAGTGCATCCCCATTGGTGCCAGTGCACTCTCTGGACTCACTGCAGTGCATCCCCAGTGGTGCCAGTGCACTCTCTGGACTCACTGCACTGCATCCCCAGTGGTGCAAGTGCACTCTCTGGACTCACTGCAGTGCATCCCAAGTGGTGCCAATGCACTCTCTGGACTCACTGCAGTGCATCCCCAGTGGTGCCAGTACACTCACTGGACTCACTGCACTGCATCCCCAGTGGTGCCAGTGCAGTCTCTGCACTCACTGAAGTGCATCTCCAGTGGTGCCAGTGAACTCTCTGGACTCACTGCAGTGCATCCCCAGTGGTGCCAGTGCACTCCCTGCACTCACTGCACTGCATCCCCAGTGGTGCCAGTGCACTCTCTGGACTCACTGCACTGCATCCCCAGTTGTGCCAGTGCACTCTCTGGACTCACTGGACTGCATCACCAGTGGTGCCAGTGCACTCTCTGGACTCACTGCACTGCATCCCCAGTGGTGCCAGAGCACTCTCTGGACTCACTGCACTGCATCCCCAGTGCTGCCTGTACACTGTCTGGACTCACTGCACTGCATCCCCAGTGGTGCCACTGCACTCTCTGGACTCACTGAACTGCATCCGCAGTGGTGCCAGTGCACTCCCTGCACTCACTGCACTGCATCCCCAGTGGTGCCAGTGCACTCACTGGACTCACTGCACTGCATTCCCTCTGGTGCCAGTGCACTCTCTGGACTCACTGCACTGCATACCCAGTGGTGCCAGTGCACTCTCTGGACTCACTGTAGTGCATCCCCAGTGGTGCCAGTGCACTCTCTGGACTCACTGAAGTGCATCCCCCGTGATGCCAGTGCGATCTCTGGACTCACTGCACTGCATTCCCAGTGGTGCCAGTGGACACTCTGGACTCACTGCACTGCATCCCCAGTGGTGCCAGTGCACTCTCTGGACTCACTGCAGTGCATCCCCAGTGTTGCCAGTGCACTCTCTGGACTCACTGCACTGCATCCCCAGTGGTGCCAGTGCACTCTCTGGACTCACTGCACTGCATCCCCAGTGGTGCCGGAGCACTCTCTGGACTCACTGCACTGCATCCCCAGTGGAGCCAGTGCACTCTCTGGACTCACTGCACTGCATCCCCAGTGGTGCCAGTGCACTCTGTGGACTCACTGCAGTGCATCCCCAGTGGAGCCCGTGCACTCTCTGGACTCAGTGAAGTGCATCCCCAGTGGTGCCAGTGCACTCTCTGGACTCACTGCACTGCATCCCCAGTGGTGCCAGTGCACTCTGTGGACTCACTGCAGTGCATCCCCAGTGGTGCCAGTGCACTCTCTGGACTCACTGAAGTGCATTCTCAGTGGTGCCAGTGCACTCTCTGGACTCACTGCAGTGCATCCCCAGTGGTGCCAGTACACTCACTGGACTGACTGCACTGCATCCCCAGTGGTGCTAGTGCACTCTCTGGACTCACTGTACTGCATCGCCAGTGGTGCAAGAGCACTCTCTGGACTCACTGCAGTGCATCCCCAGTGGTGCCAGTGCACTCTCTGGACTCACTGTACTGCATCCCCAGTGGTGCCAGTGCACTCTGTGGACTCACTGCTGTGCATCCCCATTGGTGCCAGTGCACTCTCTGGACTCACTGCACTGCATCACAAGTGGTGCCAATGCACTCTCTGGACTCACTGCAGTGCATCCCCAGTGGTGCCAGTGCACTCTCTGGACTCACTGTACTGCATCCCCAGTGGTGCCAGTGCACTCTGTGGACTCACTGCACTGCATCCACAGTGGTGCAAGTGCACTCTCTGGACTCACTGCACTGCATCCCAAGTGGTGCCAATGCACTCTATGGACTCACTGCAGTGCATCCCCAGTGGTGCCAGTGCGATCTCTGGACTCACTGCACTGCATCCCCAGTGGTGCCAGTGCAGTCTCTGCACTCACTGAAGTGCATCCCCAGTGGTGCCAGTGAACTCTCTGGACTCACTGCAGTGCATCCCCAGTGGTGCCAGTGCACTCTCTGGACTCACTGCACTGCATCCCCAGTGGTGCCAGTGCACTCTCTGGACTCACTGAAGTGCATCCCCATTGGTGCCAGTGCACTCTCTGGACTCACTGGACTGCATCCCCAGTGGTGCCAGTGCACTCTCTGGACTCACTGCACTGCATCCCTAGTGGTGCAAGTGCACTCTCTGGACTCACTGCAGTGCATCCCAAGTGGTGCCAATGCACTCTCTGGACTCACTGCAGTGCATCCCCAGTGGTGCCAGTACACTCACTGGACTCACTGCACTGCATCCCCAGTGGTGCCAGTGCAGTCTCTGCACTCACTGAAGTGCATCTCCAGTGGTGCCAGTGAACTCTCTGGACTCACTGCACTGCATCCCCAGTGGTGCCAGTGCACTCTCTGGACTCACTGCACTGCATCCCCAGTGGTGCCAGTGCACTCTCTGGACTCACTGCACTGCATCCCCAGTGGTGCCAGTGCACTCTCTGGACTCACTGCACTGCATCTCCAATGGTGCCAGTGCACTCTCTGGACTCACTGCACTGCATCCCCAGTGGTACCAATGCACTCTCTGGACTCACTGCTGTGCATCCCTAGTGGTGCCAGTGCGCTCTCTGGAATCACTGTACTGCATCCCCAGTGGTGCCAGTGCACTCTCTGGACTCACTGCACTGCATCCCCAGTGGTGCCAGTGCACTCTGTGGACTCACTGCTGTGCATCCCCAGTGGTGCCAGTGCACTCTCTGGACTCACTGCACTGCATCCCCAGTGGTGTCAGTGCACTCTCTGGACTCACTGCACTGCATCCCCAGTGGTGCAAGTGCACTCTCTGGACTCACTGCAGTGCATCCCAAGTGGTGCCAATGCACTCTCTGGACTCACTGCAGTGCATCCCCAGTGGTTCCAGTACACTCACTGGACTCACTGCACTGCGTCCCCAGTGGTGCCAGTGCAGTCTCTGCACTCACTGAAGTGCATCTCCAGTGGTGCCAGTGAACTCTCTGGACTCACTGCAGTGCATCCCCAGTGGTGCCAGTGCACTCTCTGGACTCACTGCACTGCATCCCCAGTGGTGCCAGTGCACTCTCTGGACTCACTGCACTGCATCCCCAGTGGTGCCAGTGCACTCTCTGGACTCACTGCACTGCATCTCCAATGGTGCCAGTGCACTCTCTGGACTCACTGCACTGCATCCCCAGTGCTGCCAGTGCACTCTCTGGACTCCCTGCTGTGCATCCCCAGTGGTGCCAGTGCACTGTCTGGACTCACTGTACTGCATCCCCAGTGGTGCCAGTGCACTCTCTGGACTCACTGCACTGCATCCCCATTGGTGCCAGTGCACTCTCTGGACTCACTGCACTGCATCCCCAGTGGTGCCAGTGCACTCTCTGGACTTGCTGCACTGCATCCCCAGTGGTGCCAGTGCACTCTCTGGACTCACTGCACTGCATCCCCAGTGTTGCCAGTGCACTCTCTGGACTCACTGTACTGCATCCCCAGTGGAGCCCGTGCACTCTCTGGACTCACTGCACTGCATCCCCAGTGGTGCCAGTGCACTCTCTGGACTCACTGCAGTGCATCCCCAGTGGTGCCAGTGAACTCTCTTGACTCACTGCACTGCATCCCCAGTGGTGCCAGTGAACTCACTGGATTCACCGCACTGCATCCCCAGTGGTGCTAGTGCACTCTCTGGACTCACTGCAGTGCATCCCCAGTGGTACCAGTGCACTCTCTGGACTCACTGAAGTGCATTCTCAGTGGTGCCAGTGCACTCTGTGGACTCACTGCAGTGCATCCCCAGTGGTGCCAGTGCGCTCTCTGGACTCACTGCAGTGCATCCCCAGGGGTGCCAGTGCACTCTCTGGACTCACTGCACTGCATCCCCAGTGCTGCCAGTGCACTCTCTGGACTCACTGCACTGCATCCCCACTGGTGCCAGTGCACTCTCTGGACTCACTGCAGTGCATCCCCAGTGGTGCCAGTGCACTCTCTGGACTCACTGCACCGCATCCCCAGTGGTGCCAGTGCACTCTCTGGACTCACTGCACTGCATCCCCAGTGGTACCAGTGCACTCTGTGGACTCACTGCAGTGCATCCCCAGTGGTGCCAGTGAACTCTCTGGACTCACTGCACTGCATCCCCAGTGGTGCCAATGCACTCTCTGGGCTCACTGCACTGCATCCCCAGTGGTGCCAGTGCACTCTCTGGACTCACTGAAGTGCATCCCCAGTGGTGCCAGTGCACTCTCTGGAGTCACTGCACTGCATCCCCAGTGGTGCTAGTGCACTCTGTGGACTCACTGCAGTGCATCCCCAGTGGTGCCAGTGCACTCTCTGGACTCACTGAAGGGCATTCTCAGTGGTGCCAGTGCACTCTCTGGACTCACTGAAGTGCATCCCCAGTGGTGCCAGTACACTCACTGGACTGACTGCAGTGCATCCCCAGTGGTGCCAGTGCACTCTCTGGACTCACCGCACCGCATCCCCAGTGGTGCCAGTGCACTCTCTCGAGTAACTGCAGTGCATCACCAGTGGTGCCAGTGCACTCTCTGGACTCACTGCACTGCATCACAGGTAGTGCCAGTGCACTCTCTGGACTCACTGCAGTGCATCCCCAGTGGTGCCAGAGCACTCTCTGGACTCACTGCAGTGCATCCCCAGTGGTGCCAGTGCACTCTCTGGACTCACTGCACTGCATCCCCAGTGGTGCCAGTGCACTCTCTGGACTCCCGGCACCGCATCCCCAGTGGTGCCAGTGCACTCTCTGGGCTCACTGCAGTGCATCCCCAGTGGTGCCAGTGCACTCTCTTGACTCACTGCACTGCATCCCCAGTGGTGCCAGTGCACTCACTGGATTCACTGCACTGCATCCCCAGTGGTGCTAGTGCACTCTCTGGACTCACTGCAGTGCATCCCCAGTGGTACCAGTGCACTCTCTGGACTCACTGAAGTGCATTCTCAGTGCTGCCAGTGCACTCTGTGGACTCACTGCAGTGCATCCCCAGTGTTGCCAGTGCGCTCTCTGGACTCACTGCAGTGCATCCCCAGTGGTGCCAGTGCACTCTCTGGACTCACTGCACTGCATCCCCAGTGCTGCCAGTGCACTCTCTGGACTCACTGCACTGCATCCCCAGTGGTGCCAGTGCACTCTCTGGACTCACTGCACTGCATCCCAAGTGGTGCCAGTGCACTCTCTGGAGTCACTGCACTGCATCCCCAGTGGTGCCAGTGCACTCTCTCGAGTCACTGCACTACATCCCCAGTGGTGCCAGTGCACTCACTGGACTCACTGTACTGCATCATCAGTGGTGCCAGTGCACTCTCTGGACTCACTGCACTACATCCCCAGTGGTGCCAGTGCACTCACTGGACTCACTGTACTGCATCATCAGTGGTGCCAGTGCCCTCTCTGGAATCACTGCAGTGCATCCCCAGTGGTGGCAGTGCACTCACTGGACTCACTGTACTGCATCATCAGTGGTGCCAGTGCACTCTCTGGACTCACTGCAGTGCATCCTCAGTGGTGCCAGTGCACTCTCTGGACTCACTGCACTGCATCCCCAGTGTTGCCAGTGCATTCACTGGACTCACTGTACTGCATCTCCAGTGGTGCCAGTGCACTCTCTGGGCTCACTGCAGTGCATCCCCAGTGGTGCCAGTGCACTCTCTGGACTCACTGCAGTGCATCCCCACTGGTGCCAGTGCACTCACTGGATTCACTGCACTACATTCCCAGTGGTGCTAGAGCACTCTCTGGACTCACTGCAGTGCATCCCCAGTGGTGCCAGTGCACTCTCTGGAGTAACTGCAGTGCATCACCAGTGGTGCCAGTGCACTCTCTGGACTCACTGCACTGCATCGCCAGTGGTGCCAGTGCGCTCTCTGGACTCACTGAAGTGCGTTCTCAGTGGTGCCAGTGCACTCTCTGGACTCACTGCAGTGCATCCCCAGTGGTGCCAGTACACTCTCTGGACTCACTGCACTGCATCCCCAGTGGTGCTAGTGCACTCTGTGGACTCACTGCACTGCATCCCCAGTGGTGCCAGTGCACTCCCTGCACTCACTGCACTGCATCCCCAGTGGTGCCAGTGCACTCATTGGACTCACTGCAGTGCATTCCCTCTGGTGCCAGTGCACTCTCTGGACTCACTGCACTGCATCCCCAGTGGTGCCAGTGCACTCTCTGGACTCACTGCACTGCATCCCCAGTGGTGCCAGAGCACTCTCTGGACTCACTGCACTGCATCCCCAGTGCTGCCTGTACACTGTCTGGACTCACTGCACTGCATCCCCAGTGGTGCCACTGCACTCTCTGGACTCACTGAACTGCATCCGCAGTGGTGCCAGTGCACTCTCTGCACTCACTGCACTGCATCCCCAGTGGTGCCAGTGCACTCACTGGACTCACTGCAGTGCATTCCCTCTGGTGCTAGTGCACTCTCTGGACTCACTGCACTGCATCCCCAGTGGTGCCGGAGCACTCTCTGGACTCACTGCACTGCATCCCCAGTGGTGGCATTGCACTCTCTGGACTCACTGCACTGCATCCCCAGTGGTGCCAGTGCACTCTGTGGACTCACTGCAGTGCATCCCCAGTGGAGCCCGTGCACTCTCTGGACTCAGTGAAGTGCATCCCCAGTGGTGCCAGTGCACTCTCTGGACTCACTGCACTGCATCCCCAGTGGTGCCAGTGCACTCTCTGGACTCACTGCAGTGCATCCCCAGTGGTGCCAGTGCACTCTCTGGACTCACTGAAGTGCATTCTCAGTGGTGCCAGTGCACTCTCTGGACTCACTGCAGTGCATCCCCAGTGGTGCCAGTACACTCACTGGACTGACTGCACTGCATCCCCAGTGGTGCCAGTGCACTCTCTGGACTCACTGTACTGCATCGCCAGTGGTGCAAGAGCACTCTCTGGACTCACTGCAGTGCATCCCCAGTGGTGCCAGTGCACTCTCTGGACTCACTGTACTGCATCCCCAGTGGTGCCAGTGCACTCTGTGGACTCACTGCTGTGCATCCCCATTGGTGCCAGTGCACTCTCTGGACTCACTGCACTGCATCCCAAGTGGTGCCAATGCACTCTCTGGACTCACTGCAGTGCATCCCCAGTGGTGCCAGTGCACTCTCTGGACTCACTGTACTGCATCCCCAGTGGTGCCAGTGCACTCTGTGGACTCACTGCACTGCATCCCCAGTGGTGCCAATACACTCTCTGGACTCACTGCACTGCATCCCCAGTGGCGCAAGTACACTCACTGGACTCACTGCACTGCATCCCCAGTGGTGCCAGTGCAGTCTCTGCACTCACTGAAGTGCATCCCCAGTGGTGCCAGTGAACTCTCTGGACTCACTGCACTGCATCCCCAGTGGTGCCAGTGCACTCTCTGGACTCACTGCACTGCATCCCCAGTGGTGCCAGTGCACTCTCTGGACTCACTGAAGTGCATCCCCATTGGTGCCAGTGCACTCTCTGGACTCACTGCAGTGCATCCCCAGTGGTGCCAGTGCACTCTCTGGACTCACTGCACTGCATCCCCAGTGGTGCAAGTGCACTCTCTGGACTCACTGCAGTGCATCCCAAGTGGTGCCAATGCACTCTCTGGACTCACTGCAGTGCATCCCCAGTGGTGCCAGTACACTCACTGGACTCACTGCACTGCATCCCCAGTGGTGCCAGTGCAGTCTCTGCACTCACTGAAGTGCATCTCCAGTGGTGCCAGTGAACTCTCTGGACTCACTGCAGTGCATCCCCAGTGGTGCCAGTGCACTCCCTGCACTCACTGCACTGCATCCCCAGTGGTGCCAGTGCACTCTCTGGACTCACTGCACTGCATCCCCAGTGGTGCCAGTGCACTCTCTGGACTCACTGGACTGCATCCCCAGTGGTGCCAGTGCACTCTCTGGACTCACTGCACTGCATCCCCAGTGGTGCCAGAGCACTCTCTGGACTCACTGCACTGCATCCCCAGTGCTGCCTGTACACTGTCTGGACTCACTGCACTGCATCCCCAGTGGTGCCACTGCACTCTCTGGACTCACTGAACTGCATCCGCAGTGGTGCCAGTGCACTCCCTGCACTCACTGCACTGCATCCCCAGTGGTGCCAGTGCACTCACTGGACTCACTGCACTGCATTCCCTCTGGTGCCAGTGCACTCTCTGGACTCACTGCACTGCATACCCAGTGGTGCCAGTGCACTCTCTGGACTCACTGTAGTGCATCCCCAGTGGTGCCAGTGCACTCTCTGGACTCACTGAAGTGCATCCCCCGTGATGCCAGTGCGATCTCTGGACTCACTGCACTGCATTCCCAGTGGTGCCAGTGGACACTCTGGACTCACTGCACTGCATCCCCAGTGGTGCCAGTGCACTCTCTGGACTCACTGCAGTGCATCCCCAGTGTTGCCAGTGCACTCTCTGGACTCACTGCACTGCATCCCCAGTGGTGCTAGTGCACTCTCTGGACTCACTGCACTGCATCCCCAGTGGTGCCGGAGCACTCTCTGGACTCACTGCACTGCATCCCCAGTGGAGCCAGTGCACTCTCTGGACTCACTGCACTGCATCCCCAGTGGTGCCAGTGCACTCTGTGGACTCACTGCAGTGCATCCCCAGTGGAGCCCGTGCACTCTCTGGACTCAGTGAAGTGCATCCCCAGTGGTGCCAGTGCACTCTCTGGACTCACTGCACTGCATCCCCAGTGGTGCCAGTGCACTCTGTGGACTCACTGCAGTGCATCCCCAGTGGTGCCAGTGCACTCTCTGGACTCACTGAAGTGCATTCTCAGTGGTGCCAGTGCACTCTCTGGACTCACTGCAGTGCATCCCCA
>NW_027663747.1:47500-55000 GCF_964034855.1 Anser brachyrhynchus | reverse complement strand
CTCAACAGGACTCTGCGTCTTCACTCTTTCCTAACAACCCTAAACATAACCCTAACCGCAACAAGAAGCTGAACCCGAGTTAGACCCGAAAAAACACGTACGGTGCCACTTTCTGCCATCAAAAAGTGCTCTCAGCGGAAGCCTTTGGGTACACCTGAACTCCCTGGGGGAGCCTTTACGCAACCCCACACTCAACAGGACTCTGCGTCTTCACTCTTTCCTAACAACCCTAAACATAACCCTAACCGCAACAAGAAGCTGAACCCGAGTTAGACCCGAAAAAACACGTACGGTGCCACTTTCTGCCATCAAAAAGTGCTCTCAGCGGAAGCCTTTGGGTACACCTGAACTCCCTGGGGGAGCCTTTACGCAACCCCACACTCAACAGGACTCTGCGTCTTCACTCTTTCCTAACAACCCTAAACATAACCCTAACCGCAACAAGAAGCTGAACCCGAGTTAGACCCGAAAAAACACGTACGGTGCCACTTTCTGCCATCAAAAAGTGCTCTCAGCGGAAGCCTTTGGGTACACCTGAACTCCCTGGGGGAGCCTTTACGCAACCCCACACTCAACAGGACTCTGCGTCTTCGCTCTTTCCTAACAACCCTAAACATAACCCTAACCGCAACAAGAAGCTGAACCCGAGTTAGACCCGAAAAAACACTTACGGTGCCACTTTCTGCCATCAAAAAGTGCTCTCAGCGGAAGCCTTTGGGTACACCTGAACTCCCTGGGGGAGCCTTTACGCAACCCCACACTCAACAGGACTCTGCGTCTTCGCTCTTTCCTAACAACCCTAAACATAACCCTAACCGCAACAAGAAGCTGAACCCGAGTTAGACCCGAAAAAACACGTACGGTGCCACTTTCTGCCATCCAAAAGTGCTCTCAGCGGAAGCCTTTGGGTACACCTGAACTCCCTGGGGGAGCCTTTACGCAACCCCACACTCAACAGGACTCTGCGTCTTCACTCTTTCCTAACAACCCTAAACATAACCCTAACCGCAACAAGAAGCTGAACCCGAGTTAGACCCGAAAAAACACGTACGGTGCCACTTTCTGCCATCAAAAAGTGCTCTCAGCGGAAGCCTTTGGGTACACGTGAACTCCCTGGGGGAGCCTTTACGCAACCCCACACTCAACAGGACTCTGCGTCTTCACTCTTTCCTAACAACCCTAAACATAACCCTAACCGCAACAAGAAGCTGAACCCGAGTTAGACCCGAAAAAACACGTACGGTGCCACTTTCTGCCATCAAAAAGTGCTCTCAGCGGAAGCCTTTGGGTACACCTGAACTCCCTGGGGGAGCCTTTACGCAACCCCACACTCAACAGGACTCTGCGTCTTCACTCTTTCCTAACAACCCTAAACATAACCCTAACAGCAACAAGAAGCTGAACCCGAGTTAGACCCGAAAAAACACGTACGGTGCCACTTTCTGCCATCAAAAAGTGCTCTCAGCGGAAGCCTTTGGGTACACCTGAACTCCCTGGGGGAGCCTTTACGCAACCCCACACTCAACAGGACTCTGCGTCTTCACTCTTTCCTAACAACCCTAAACATAACCCTAACCGCAACAAGAAGCTGAACCCGAGTTAGACCCGAAAAAACACGTACGGTGCCACTTTCTGCCATCAAAAAGTGCTCTCAGCGGAAGCCTTTGGGTACACCTGAACTCCCTGGGGGAGCCTTTACGCAACCCCACACTCAACAGGACTCTGCGTCTTCGCTCTTTCCTAACAACCCTAAACATAACCCTAACCGCAACAAGAAGCTGAACCCGAGTTAGACCCGAAAAAACACGTACGGTGCCACTTTCTGCCATCAAAAAGTGCTCTCAGCGGAAGCCTTTGGGTACACCTGAACTCCCTGGGGGAGCCTTTACGCAACCCCACACTCAACAGGACTCTGCGTCTTCACTCTTTCCTAACAACCCTAAACATAACCCTAACCGCAACAAGAAGTTCAACCCGAGTTAGACCCGAAAAAACACGTACGGTGCCACTTTCTGCCATCAAAAAGTGCTCTCAGCGGAAGCCTTTGGGTACACCTGAACTCCCTGGGGGAGCCTTTACGCAACCCCACACTCAACAGGACTCTGCGTCTTCACTCTTTCCTAACAACCCTAAACATAACCCTAACCGCAACAAGAAGCTGAACCTGAGTTAGACCCGAAAAAACACGTACGGTGCCACTTTCTGCCATCAAAAAGTGCTCTCAGCGGAAGCCTTTGGGTACACGTGAACTCCCTGGGGGAGCCTTTACGCAACCCCACACTCAACAGGACTCTGCGTCTTCACTCTTTCCTAACAACCCTAAACATAACCCTAACCGCAACAAGAAGCTGAACCCGAGTTAGACCCGAAAAAACACGTACGGTGCCACTTTCTGCCATCAAAAAGTGCTCTCAGCGGAAGCCTTTGGGTACACGTGAACTCCCTGGGGGAGCCTTTACGCAACCCCACACTCAACAGGACTCTGCGTCTTCACTCATTCCTAACAACCCTAAACATAACCCTAACCGCAACAAGAAGCTGAACCCGAGTTAGACCCGAAAAAACACGTACGGTGCCACTTTCTGCCATCAAAAAGTGCTCTCAGCGGAAGCCTTTGGGTACACCTGAACTCCCTGGGGGAGCCTTTACGCAACCCCACACTCAACAGGACTCTGCGTCTTCACTCTTTCCTAACAACCCTAAACATAACCCTAACCGGAACAAGAAGCTGAACCCGAGTTAGACCCGAAAAAACACGTACGGTGCCACTTTCTGCCATCAAAAAGTGCTCTCAGCGGAAGCCTTTGGGTACACCTGAACTCCCTGGGGGAGCCTTTACGCAACCCCACACTCAACAGGACTCTGCGTCTTCACTCTTTCCTAACAACCCTAAACATAACCCTAACCGCAACAAGAAGCTCAACCCGAGTTAGACCCGAAAAAACACGTACGGTGCCACTTTCTGCCATCAAAAAGTGCTCTCAGCGGAAGCCTTTGGGTACACGTGAACTCCCTGGGGGAGCCTTTACGCAACCCCACACTCAACAGGACTCTGCGTCTTCACTCTTTCCTAACAACCCTAAACATAACCCTAACCGCAACAAGAAGCTGAACCCGAGTTAGACCCGAAAAAACACGTACGGTGCCACTTTCTGCCATCAAAAAGTGCTCTCAGCGGAAGCCTTTGGGTACACGTGAACTCCCTGGGGGAGCCTTTACGCAACCCCGCACTCAACAGGACTCTGCGTCTTCACTCTTTCCTAACAACCCTAAACATAACCCTAACCGCAACAAGAAGCTGAACCCGAGTTAGACCCGAAAAAACACGTACGGTGCCACTTTCTGCCATCAAAAAGTGCTCTCAGCGGAAGCCTTTGGGTACACCTGAACTCCCTGGGGGAGCCTTTACGCAACCCCACACTCAACAGGACTCTGCGTCTTCACTCTTTCCTAACAACCCTAAACATAACCCTAACCGCAACAAGAAGCTGAACCCGAGTTAGACCCGAAAAAACACGTACGGTGCCACTTTCTGCCATCAAAAAGTGCTCTCAGCGGAAGCCTTTGGGTACACCTGAACTCCCTGGGGGAGCCTTTACGCAACCCCACACTCAACAGGACTCTGCGTCTTCACTCTTTCCTAACAACCCTAAACATAACCCTAACCGCAACAAGAAGCTGAACCCGAGTTAGACCCGAAAAAACACGTACGGTGCCACTTTCTGCCATCAAAAAGTGCTCTCAGCGGAAGCCTTTGGGTACACCTGAACTCCCTGGGGGAGCCTTTACGCAACCCCACACTCAACAGGACTCTGCGTCTTCACTCTTTCCTAACAACCCTAAACATAACCCTAACCGCAACAAGAAGCTGAACCCGAGTTAGACCCGAAAAAACACGTACGGTGCCACTTTCTGCCATCAAAAAGTGCTCTCAGCGGAAGCCTTTGGGTACACGTGAACTCCCTGGGGGAGCCTTTACGCAACCCCACACTCAACAGGACTCTGCGTCTTCACTCTTTCCTAACAACCCTAAACATAACCCTAACCGCAACAAGAAGCTCAACCCGAGTTAGACCCGAAAAAACACGTACGGTGCCACTTTCTGCCATCCAAAAGTGCTCTCAGCGGAAGCCTTTGGGTACACGTGAACTCCCTGGGGGAGCCTTTACGCAACCCCACACTCAACAGGACTCTGCGTCTTCACTCTTTCCTAACAACCCTAAACATAACCCTAACCGCAACAAGAAGCTGAACCCGAGTTAGACCCGAAAAAACACGTACGGTGCCACTTTCTGCCATCAAAAAGTGCTCTCAGCGGAAGCCTTTGGGTACACCTGAACTCCCTGGGGGAGCCTTTACGCAACCCCACACTCAACAGGACTCTGCGTCTTCACTCTTTCCTAACAACCCTAAACATAACCCTAACCGCAACAAGAAGCTGAACCCGAGTTAGACCCGAAAAAACACGTACGGTGCCACTTTCTGCCATCAAAAAGTGCTCTCAGCGGAAGCCTTTGGGTACACCTGAACTCCCTGGGGGAGCCTTTACGCAACCCCACACTCAACAGGACTCTGTGTCTTCACTCTTTCCTAACAACCCTAAACATAACCCTAACCGCAACAAGAAGCTGAACCCGAGTTAGACCCGAAAAAACACGTACGGTGCCACTTTCTGCCATCAAAAAGTGCTCTCAGCGGAAGCCTTTGGGTACACCTGAACTCCCTGGGGGAGCCTTTACGCAACCCCACACTCAACAGGACTCTGCGTCTTCACTCTTTCCTAACAACCCTAAACATAACCCTAACCGCAACAAGAAGCTCAACCCGAGTTAGACCCGAAAAAACACGTACGGTGCCACTTTCTGCCATCAAAAAGTGCTCTCAGCGGAAGCCTTTGGGTACACCTGAACTCCCTGGGGGAGCCTTTACGCAACCCCACACTCAACAGGACTCTGCGTCTTCACTCTTTCCTAACAACCCTAAACATAACCCTAACCGCAACAAGAAGCTGAACCCGAGTTAGACCCGAAAAAACACGTACGGTGCCACTTTCTGCCATCAAAAAGTGCTCTCAGCGGAAGCCTTTGGGTACACCTGAACTCCCTGGGGGAGCCTTTACGCAACCCCACACTCAACAGGACTCTGCGTCTTCACTCTTTCCTAACAACCCTAAACATAACCCTAACCGCAACAAGAAGCTGAACCCGAGTTAGACCCGAAAAAACACGTACGGTGCCACTTTCTGCCATCAAAAAGTGCTCTCAGCGGAAGCCTTTGGGTACACGTGAACTCCCTGGGGGAGCCTTTACGCAACCCCACACTCAACAGGACTCTGCGTCTTCACTCTTTCCTAACAACCCTAAACATAACCCTAACCGCAACAAGAAGCTCAACCCGAGTTAGACCCGAAAAAACACGTACGGTGCCACTTTCTGCCATCCAAAAGTGCTCTCAGCGGAAGCCTTTGGGTACACGTGAACTCCCTGGGGGAGCCTTTACGCAACCCCACACTCAACAGGACTCTGCGTCTTCACTCTTTCCTAACAACCCTAAACATAACCCTAACCGCAACAAGAAGCTGAACCCGAGTTAGACCCGAAAAAACACGTACGGTGCCACTTTCTGCCATCAAAAAGTGCTCTCAGCGGAAGCCTTTGGGTACACCTGAACTCCCTGGGGGAGCCTTTACGCAACCCCACACTCAACAGGACTCTGCGTCTTCACTCTTTCCTAACAACCCTAAACATAACCCTAACCGCAACAAGAAGCTGAACCCGAGTTAGACCCGAAAAAACACGTACGGTGCCACTTTCTGCCATCAAAAAGTGCTCTCAGCGGAAGCCTTTGGGTACACCTGAACTCCCTGGGGGAGCCTTTACGCAACCCCACACTCAACAGGACTCTGCGTCTTCACTCTTTCCTAACAACCCTAAACATAACCCTAACCGCAACAAGAAGCTGAACCCGAGTTAGACCCGAAAAAACACGTACGGTGCCACTTTCTGCCATCAAAAAGTGCTCTCAGCGGAAGCCTTTGGGTACACCTGAACTCCCTGGGGGAGCCTTTACGCAACCCCACACTCAACAGGACTCTGCGTCTTCACTCTTTCCTAACAACCCTAAACATAACCCTAACCGCAACAAGAAGCTGAACCCGAGTTAGACCCGAAAAAACACGTACGGTGCCACTTTCTGCCATCAAAAAGTGCTCTCAGCGGAAGCCTTTGGGTACACCTGAACTCCCTGGGGGAGCCTTTACGCAACCCCACACTCAACAGGACTCTGCGTCTTCACTCTTTCCTAACAACCCTAAACATAACCCTAACCGCAACAAGAAGCTGAACCCGAGTTAGACCCGAAAAAACACGTACGGTGCCACTTTCTGCCATCAAAAAGTGCTCTCAGCGGAAGCCTTTGGGTACACCTGAACTCCCTGGGGGAGCCTTTACGCAACCGCACACTCAACAGGACTCTGCGTCTTCACTCTTTCCTAACAACCCTAAACATAACCCTAACCGCAACAAGAAGCTGAACCCGAGTTAGACCCGAAAAAACACGTACGGTGCCACTTTCTGCCATCCAAAAGTGCTCTCAGCGGAAGCCTTTGGGTACACCTGAACTCCCTGGGGGAGCCTTTACGCAACCCCACACTCAACAGGACTCTGCGTCTTCACTCTTTCCTAACAACCCTAAACATAACCCTAACCGCAACAAGAAGCTCAACCCGAGTTAGACCCGAAAAAACACGTACGGTGCCACTTTCTGCCATCAAAAAGTGCTCTCAGCGGAAGCCTTTGGGTACACCTGAACTCCCTGGGGGAGCCTTTACGCAACCGCACACTCAACAGGACTCTGCGTCTTCACTCTTTCCTAACAACCCTAAACATAACCCTAACCGCAACAAGAAGCTCAACCCGAGTTAGACCCGAAAAAACACGTACGGTGCCACTTTCTGCCATCAAAAAGTGCTCTCAGCGGAAGCCTTTGGGTACACCTGAACTCCCTGGGGGAGCCTTTACGCAACCCCACACTCAACAGGACTCTGCGTCTTCACTCTTTCCTAACAACCCTAAACATAACCCTAACCGCAACAAGAAGCTGAACCCGAGTTAGACCCGAAAAAACACGTACGGTGCCACTTTCTGCCATCAAAAAGTGCTCTCAGCGGAAGCCTTTGGGTACACCTGAACTCCCTGGGGGAGCCTTTACGCAACCCCACACTCAACAGGACTCTGCGTCTTCACTCTTTCCTAACAACCCTAAACATAACCCTAACCGCAACAAGAAGCTGAACCCGAGTTAGACCCGAAAAAACACGTACGGTGCCACTTTCTGCCATCAAAAAGTGCTCTCAGCGGAAGCCTTTGGGTACACCTGAACTCCCTGGGGGAGCCTTTACGCAACCCCACACTCAACAGGACTCTGCGTCTTCACTCTTTCCTAACAACCCTAAACATAAAACTAACCACAACAAGAAGCTCAACCCGAGTTAGACCCGAA
>NW_027663747.1:20000-32500 GCF_964034855.1 Anser brachyrhynchus | reverse complement strand
ACAAGAAGCTGAACCCGAGTTAGACCCGAAAAAACACGTACGGTGCCACTTTCTGCCATCAAAAAGTGCTCTCAGCGGAAGCCTTTGGGTACACGTGAACTCCCTGGGGGAGCCTTTACGCAACCCCACACTCAACAGGACTCTGCGTCTTCACTCTTTCCTAACAACCCTAAACATAACCCTAACCGCAACAAGAAGCTGAACCCGAGTTAGACCCGAAAAAACACGTACGGTGCCACTTTCTGCCATCAAAAAGTGCTCTCAGCGGAAGCCTTTGGGTACACCTGAACTCCCTGGGGGAGCCTTTACGCAACCCCACACTCAACAGGACTCTGCGTCTTCACTCTTTCCTAACAACCCTAAACATAACCCTAACCGCAACAAGAAGCTGAACCCGAGTTAGACCCGAAAAAACACGTACGGTGCCACTTTCTGCCATCAAAAAGTGCTCTCAGCGGAAGCCTTTGGGTACACCTGAACTCCCTGGGGGAGCCTTTACGCAACCCCACACTCAACAGGACTCTGCGTCTTCGCTCTTTCCTAACAACCCTAAACATAACCCTAACCGCAACAAGAAGCTCAACCCGAGTTAGACCCGAAAAAACACTTACGGTGCCACTTTTTGCCATCAAAAAGTGCTCTCAGCGGAAGCCTTTGGGTACACCTGAACTCCCTGGGGGAGCCTTTACGCAACCCCACACTCAACAGGACTCTGCGTCTTCACTCTTTCCTAACAACCCTAAACATAACCCTAACCGCAACAAGAAGCTGAACCCGAGTTAGACCCGAAAAAACACGTACGGTGCCACTTTCTGCCATCCAAAAGTGCTCTCAGCGGAAGCCTTTGGGTACACCTGAACTCCCTGGGGGAGCCTTTACGCAACCCCACACTCAACAGGACTCTGCGTCTTCACTCTTTCCTAACAACCCTAAACATAACCCTAACCGCAACAAGAAGCTGAACCCGAGTTAGACCCGAAAAAACACGTACGGTGCCACTTTCTGCCATCAAAAAGTGCTCTCAGCGGAAGCCTTTGGGTACATCTGAACTCCCTGGGGGAGCCTTTACGCAACCCCACACTCAACAGGACTCTGCGTCTTCACTCTTTCCTAACAACCCTAAACATAACCCTAACCGCAACAAGAAGCTGAACCCGAGTTAGACCCGAAAAAACACGTACGGTGCCACTTTCTGCCATCAAAAAGTGCTCTCAGCGGAAGCCTTTGGGTACACCTGAACTCCCTGGGGGAGCCTTTACGCAACCCCACACTCAACAGGACTCTGCGTCTTCGCTCTTTCCTAACAACCCTAAACATAACCCTAACCGCAACAAGAAGCTGAACCCGAGTTAGACCCGAAAAAACACGTACGGTGCCACTTTCTGCCATCCAAAAGTGCTCTCAGCGGAAGCCTTTGGGTACACCTGAACTCCCTGGGGGAGCCTTTACGCAACCGCACAGTCAACAGGACTCTGCGTCTTCACTCTTTCCTAACAACCCTAAACATAACCCTAACCGCAACAAGAAGCTGAACCCGAGTTAGACCCGAAAAAACACGTACGGTGCCACTTTCTGCCATCAAAAAGTGCTCTCAGCGGAAGCCTTTGGGTACACCTGAACTCCCTGGGGGAGCCTTTACGCAACCTCACACTCAACAGGACTCTGCGTCTTCACTCTTTCCTAACAACCCTAAACATAACCCTAACCGCAACAAGAAGCTGAACCCGAGTTAGACCCGAAAAAACACGTACGGTGCCACTTTCTGCCATCAAAAAGTGCTCTCAGCGGAAGCCTTTGGGTACACCTGAACTCCCTGGGGGAGCCTTTACGCAACCCCACACTCAACAGGACTCTGCGTCTTCACTCTTTCCTAACAACCCTAAACATAACCCTAACCGCAACAAGAAGCTGAACCCGAGTTAGACCCGAAAAAACACGTACGGTGCCACTTTCTGCCATCAAAAAGTGCTCTCAGCGGAAGCCTTTGGGTACACCTGAACTCCCTGGGGGAGCCTTTACGCAACCCCACACTCAACAGGACTCTGCGTCTTCACTCTTTCCTAACAACCCTAAACATAACCCTAACAGGAACAAGAAGCTAAACCCGAGTTAGACCCGAAAAAACACGTACGGTGCATCTTTCTGCCATCAAAAAGTGCTCTCAGCGGAAGCCTTTGGGTACACCTGAACTCCCTGGGGGAGCCTTTACACAACCCCACACTCAACAGGACTCTGCGTGTTCACTCTTTCCTAACAACCCTAAACATAACCCTAACCGCAACAAGAAGCTGAACCCGAGTTAGACCCGAAAAAACACGTACGGTGCCACTTTCTGCCATCAAAAAGTGCTCTGAGCGGAAGCCTTTGGGTACACCTGAACTCCCTGGGGGAGCCTTTACGCAACCCCACACTCAACAGGACTCTGCGTCTTCACTCTTTCCTAACAACCCTAAACATAACCCTAACCGCAACAAGAAGCTGAACCCGAGTTAGACCCGAAAAAACACGTACGGTGCCACTTTCTGCCATCAAAAAGTGCTCTCAGCGGAAGCCTTTGGGTACACGTGAACTCCCTGGGGGAGCCTTTACGCAACCCCACACTCAACAGGACTCTGCGTCTTCACTCTTTCCTAACAACCCTAAACATAACCCTAACCGCAACAAGAAGCTCAACCCGAGTTAGACCCGAAAAAACACGTACGGTGCCACTTTCTGCCATCAAAAAGTGCTCTCAGCGGAAGCCTTTGGGTACACCTGAACTCCCTGGGGGAGCCTTTACGCAACCCCACACTCAACAGGACTCTGCGTCTTCACTCTTTCCTAACAACCCTAAACATAACCCTAACCGCAACAAGAAGCTCAACCCGAGTTAGACCCGAAAAAACACGTACGGTGCCACTTTCTGCCATCAAAAAGTGCTCTCAGCGGAAGCCTTTGGGTACACCTGAACTCCCTGGGGGAGCCTTTACGCAACCCCACACTCAACAGGACTCTGCGTCTTCACTCTTTCCTAACAACCCTAAACATAACCCTAACCGCAACAAGAAGCTGAACCCGAGTTAGACCCGAAAAAACACGTACGGTGCCACTTTCTGCCATCAAAAAGTGCTCTCAGCGGAAGCCTTTGGGTACACCTGAACTCCCTGGGGGAGCCTTTACGCAACCCCACACTCAACAGGACTCTGCGTCTTCACTCTTTCCTAACAACCCTAAACATAACCCTAACCGCAACAAGAAGCTGAACCCGAGTTAGACCCGAAAAAACACGTACGGTGCCACTTTCTGCCATCAAAAAGTGCTCTCAGCGGAAGCCTTTGGGTACACCTGAACTCCCTGGGGGAGCCTTTACGCAACCCCACACTCAACAGGACTCTGCGTCTTCACTCTTTCCTAACAACCCTAAACATAACCCTAACCGCAACAAGAAGCTGAACCCGAGTTAGACCCGAAAAAACACGTACGGTGCCACTTTCTGCCATCAAAAAGTGCTCTCAGCGGAAGCCTTTGGGTACACCTGAACTCCCTGGGGGAGCCTTTACGCAACCCCACACTCAACAGGACTCTGCGTCTTCACTCTTTCCTAACAACCCTAAACATAACCCTAACCGCAACAAGAAGCTGAACCCGAGTTAGACCCGAAAAAACACGTACGGTGCCACTTTCTGCCATCAAAAAGTGCTCTCAGCGGAAGCCTTTGGGTACACCTGAACTCCCTGGGGGAGCCTTTACGCAACCCCACACTCAACAGGACTCTGCGTCTTCACTCTTTCCTAACAACCCTAAACATAACCCTAACCGCAACAAGAAGCTGAACCCGAGTTAGACCCGAAAAAACACGTACGGTGCCACTTTCTGCCATCCAAAAGTGCTCTCAGCGGAAGCCTTTGGGTACACCTGAACTCCCTGGGGGAGCCTTTACGCAACCCCACACTCAACAGGACTCTGCGTCTTCGCTCTTTCCTAACAACCCTAAACATAACCCTAACCGCAACAAGAAGCTGAACCCGAGTTAGACCCGAAAAAACACGTATGGTGCCACTTTCTGCCATCAAAAAGTGCTCTCAGCGGAAGCCTTTGGGTACACGTGAACTCCCTGGGGGAGCCTTTACGCAACCCCACACTCAACAGGACTCTGCGTCTTCACTCTTTCCTAACAACCCTAAACATAACCCTAACCACAACAAGAAGCTGAACCCGAGTTAGACCCGAAAAAACATGTACGGTGCCACTTTCTGCCATCCAAAAGTGCTCTCAGCGGAAGCCTTTGGGTACACCTGAACTTCCTGGGGGAGCCTTTACGCAACCCCACACTCAACAGGACTCTGCGTCTTCACTCTTTCCTAACAACCCTAAACATAACCCTAACCGCAACAAGAAGCTCAACCCGAGTTAGACCCGAAAAAACACGTACGGTGCCACTTTCTGCCATCAAAAAGTGCTCTCAGCGGAAGCCTTTGGGTACACCTGAACTCCCTGGGGGAGCCTTTACGCAACCCCACACTCAACAGGACTCTGCGTCTTCACTCTTTCCTAACAACCCTAAACATAACCCTAACCGCAACAAGAAGCTGAACCCGAGTTAGACCCGAAAAAACACGTACGGTGCCACTTTCTGCCATCAAAAAGTGCTCTCAGCGGAAGCCTTTGGGTACACCTGAACTCCCTGGGGGAGCCTTTACGCAACCGCACACTCAACAGGACTCTGCGTCTTCACTCTTTCCTAACAACCCTAAACATAACCCTAACCGCAACAAGAAGCTGAACCCGAGTTAGACCCGAAAAAACACGTACGGTGCCACTTTCTGCCATCAAAAAGTGCTCTCAGCGGAAGCCTTTGGGTACACCTGAACTCCCTGGGGGAGCCTTTACGCAACCCCACACTCAACAGGACTCTGCGTCTTCACTCTTTCCTAACAACCCTAAACATAACCCTAACGGCAACAAGAAGCTGAACCCGAGTTAGACCCGAAAAAACACGTACGGTGCCACTTTCTGCCATCAAAAAGTGCTCTCAGCGGAAGCCTTTGGGAACACCTGAACTCCCTGGGGGAGCCTTTACGCAACCCCACACTCAACAGGACTCTGCGTCTTCACTCTTTCCTAACAACCCTAAACATAACCCTAACCGCAACAAGAAGCTGAACCCGAGTTAGACCCGAAAAAACACGTACGGTGCCACTTTCTGCCATCAAAAAGTGCTCTCAGCGGAAGCCTTTGGGTACACCTGAACTCCCTGGGGGAGCCTTTACGCAACCCCACACTCAACAGGACTCTGCGTCTTCACTCTTTCCTAACAACCCTAAACATAACCCTAACCGCAACAAGAAGCTGAACCCGAGTTAGACCCGAAAAAACACGTACGGTGCCACTTTCTGCCATCAAAAAGTGCTCTCAGCGGAAGCCTTTGGGTACACCTGAACTCCCTGGGGGAGCCTTTACGCAACCCCACACTCAACAGGACTCTGCGTCTTCACTCTTTCCTAACAACCCTAAACATAACCCTAACCGCAACAAGAAGCTGAACCCGAGTTAGACCCGAAAAAACACGTACGGTGCCACTTTCTGCCATCCAAAAGTGCTCTCAGCGGAAGCCTTTGGGTACACCTGAACTCCCTGGGGGACCCTTTACGCAACCCCACACTCAACAGGACTCTGCGTCTTCACTCTTTCCTAACAACCCTAAACATAACCCTAACCGCAACAAGAAGCTGAACCCGAGTTAGACCCGAAAAAACACGTACGGTGCCACTTTCTGCCATCAAAAAGTGCTCTCAGCGGAAGCCTTTGGGAACACCTGAACTCCCTGGGGGAGCCTTTACACAACCCCACACTCAACAGGACTCTGCGTCTTCACTCTTTCCTAACAACCCTAAACATAAGCCTAACCGCAACAAGAAGCTCAACCCGAGTTAGACCCGAAAAAACACGTACGGTGCCACTTTCTGCCATCAAAAAGTGCTCTCAGCGGAAGCCTTTGGGTACACCTGAACTCCCTGGGGGAGCCTTTACGCAACCCCACACTCAACAGGACTCTGCGTCTTCACTCTTTCCTAACAACCCTAAACATAACCCTAACCGCAACAAGAAGCTGACCCCGAGTTAGACCCGAAAAAACACGTACGGTGCCACTTTCTGCCATCAAAAAGTGCTCTCAGCGGAAGCCTTTGGGTACACCTGAACTCCCTGGGGGAGCCTTTACGCAACCCCACACTCAACAGGACTCTGCGTCTTCACTCTTTCCTAACAACCCTAAACATAACCCTAACCGCAACAAGAAGCTCAACCCGAGTTAGACCCGAAAAAACACGTACGGTGACACTTTCTGCCATCAAAAAGTGCTCTCAGCGGAAGCCTTTGGGTACACCTGAACTCCCTGGGGGAGCCTTTACGCAACCCCACACTCAACAGGACTCTGCGTCTTCACTCTTTCCTAACAACCCTAAACATAACCCTAACCGCAACAAGAAGCTCAACCCGAGTTAGACCCGAAAAAACACGTACGGTGCCACTTTCTGCCATCCAAAAGTGCTCTCAGCGGAAGCCTTTGGGTACACGTGAACTCCCTGGGGGAGCCTTTACGCAACCCCACACTCAACAGGACTCTGCGTCTTCACTCTTTCCTAACAACCCTAAACATAACCCTAACCGCAACAAGAAGCTCAACCCGAGTTAGACCCGAAAAAACACGTACGGTGCCACTTTCTGCCATCAAAAAGTGCTCTCAGCGGAAGCCTTTGGGTACACCTGAACTCCCTGGGGGAGCCTTTACGCAACCCCACACTCAACAGGACTCTGCGTCTTCACTCTTTCCTAACAACCCTAAACATAACCCTAACCGCAACAAGAAGCTCAACCCGAGTTAGACCCGAAAAAACACGTACGGTGCCACTTTCTGCCATCAAAAAGTGCTCTCAGCGGAAGCCTTTGGGTACACCTGAACTCCCTGGGGGAGCCTTTACGCAACCCCACACTCAACAGGACTCTGCGTCTTCACTCTTTCCTAACAACCCTAAACATAACCCTAACCGCAACAAGAAGCTGAACCCGAGTTAGACCCGAAAAAACACGTACGGTGCCACTTTCTGCCATCAAAAAGTGCTCTCAGCGGAAGCCTTTGGGTACACCTGAACTCCCTGGGGGAGCCTTTACGCAACCCCACACTCAACAGGACTCTGCGTCTTCACTCTTTCCTAACAACCCTAAACATAACCCTAACCGCAACAAGAAGCTGAACCCGAGTTAGACCCGAAAAAACACGTACGGTGCCACTTTCTGCCATCAAAAAGTGCTCTCAGCGGAAGCCTTTGGGTACACCTGAACTCCCTGGGGGAGCCTTTACGCAACCCCACACTCAACAGGACTCTGCGTCTTCACTCTTTCCTAACAACCCTAAACATAACCCTAACCGCAACAAGAAGCTGAACCCGAGTTAGACCCGAAAAAACACGTACGGTGCCACTTTCTGCCATCAAAAAGTGCTCTCAGCGGAAGCCTTTGGGTACACCTGAACTCCCTGGGGGAGCCTTTACGCAACCCCACACTCAACAGGACTCTGCGTCTTCACTCTTTCCTAACAACCCTAAACATAACCCTAACCGCAACAAGAAGCTGAACCCGAGTTAGACCCGAAAAAACACGTACGGTGCCACTTTCTGCCATCAAAAAGTGCTCTCAGCGGAAGCCTTTGGGTACACCTGAACTCCCTGGGGGAGCCTTTACGCAACCCCACACTCAACAGGACTCTGCGTCTTCACTCTTTCCTAACAACCCTAAACATAACCCTAACCGCAACAAGAAGCTGAACCCGAGTTAGACCCGAAAAAACACGTACGGTGCCACTTTCTGCCATCCAAAAGTGCTCTCAGCGGAAGCCTTTGGGTACACCTGAACTCCCTGGGGGAGCCTTTACGCAACCCCACACTCAACAGGACTCTGCGTCTTCGCTCTTTCCTAACAACCCTAAACATAACCCTAACCGCAACAAGAAGCTGAACCCGAGTTAGACCCGAAAAAACACGTATGGTGCCACTTTCTGCCATCAAAAAGTGCTCTCAGCGGAAGCCTTTGGGTACACGTGAACTCCCTGGGGGAGCCTTTACGCAACCCCACACTCAACAGGACTCTGCGTCTTCACTCTTTCCTAACAACCCTAAACATAACCCTAACCACAACAAGAAGCTGAACCCGAGTTAGACCCGAAAAAACATGTACGGTGCCACTTTCTGCCATCCAAAAGTGCTCTCAGCGGAAGCCTTTGGGTACACCTGAACTTCCTGGGGGAGCCTTTACGCAACCCCACACTCAACAGGACTCTGCGTCTTCACTCTTTCCTAACAACCCTAAACATAACCCTAACCGCAACAAGAAGCTCAACCCGAGTTAGACCCGAAAAAACACGTACGGTGCCACTTTCTGCCATCAAAAAGTGCTCTCAGCGGAAGCCTTTGGGTACACCTGAACTCCCTGGGGGAGCCTTTACGCAACCCCACACTCAACAGGACTCTGCGTCTTCACTCTTTCCTAACAACCCTAAACATAACCCTAACCGCAACAAGAAGCTGAACCCGAGTTAGACCCGAAAAAACACGTACGGTGCCACTTTCTGCCATCAAAAAGTGCTCTCAGCGGAAGCCTTTGGGTACACCTGAACTCCCTGGGGGAGCCTTTACGCAACCGCACACTCAACAGGACTCTGCGTCTTCACTCTTTCCTAACAACCCTAAACATAACCCTAACCGCAACAAGAAGCTGAACCCGAGTTAGACCCGAAAAAACACGTACGGTGCCACTTTCTGCCATCAAAAAGTGCTCTCAGCGGAAGCCTTTGGGTACACCTGAACTCCCTGGGGGAGCCTTTACGCAACCCCACACTCAACAGGACTCTGCGTCTTCACTCTTTCCTAACAACCCTAAACATAACCCTAACGGCAACAAGAAGCTGAACCCGAGTTAGACCCGAAAAAACACGTACGGTGCCACTTTCTGCCATCAAAAAGTGCTCTCAGCGGAAGCCTTTGGGAACACCTGAACTCCCTGGGGGAGCCTTTACGCAACCCCACACTCAACAGGACTCTGCGTCTTCACTCTTTCCTAACAACCCTAAACATAACCCTAACCGCAACAAGAAGCTGAACCCGAGTTAGACCCGAAAAAACACGTACGGTGCCACTTTCTGCCATCAAAAAGTGCTCTCAGCGGAAGCCTTTGGGTACACCTGAACTCCCTGGGGGAGCCTTTACGCAACCCCACACTCAACAGGACTCTGCGTCTTCACTCTTTCCTAACAACCCTAAACATAACCCTAACCGCAACAAGAAGCTGAACCCGAGTTAGACCCGAAAAAACACGTACGGTGCCACTTTCTGCCATCAAAAAGTGCTCTCAGCGGAAGCCTTTGGGTACACCTGAACTCCCTGGGGGAGCCTTTACGCAACCCCACACTCAACAGGACTCTGCGTCTTCACTCTTTCCTAACAACCCTAAACATAACCCTAACCGCAACAAGAAGCTGAACCCGAGTTAGACCCGAAAAAACACGTACGGTGCCACTTTCTGCCATCCAAAAGTGCTCTCAGCGGAAGCCTTTGGGTACACCTGAACTCCCTGGGGGACCCTTTACGCAACCCCACACTCAACAGGACTCTGCGTCTTCACTCTTTCCTAACAACCCTAAACATAACCCTAACCGCAACAAGAAGCTGAACCCGAGTTAGACCCGAAAAAACACGTACGGTGCCACTTTCTGCCATCAAAAAGTGCTCTCAGCGGAAGCCTTTGGGAACACCTGAACTCCCTGGGGGAGCCTTTACACAACCCCACACTCAACAGGACTCTGCGTCTTCACTCTTTCCTAACAACCCTAAACATAAGCCTAACCGCAACAAGAAGCTCAACCCGAGTTAGACCCGAAAAAACACGTACGGTGCCACTTTCTGCCATCAAAAAGTGCTCTCAGCGGAAGCCTTTGGGTACACCTGAACTCCCTGGGGGAGCCTTTACGCAACCCCACACTCAACAGGACTCTGCGTCTTCACTCTTTCCTAACAACCCTAAACATAACCCTAACCGCAACAAGAAGCTGACCCCGAGTTAGACCCGAAAAAACACGTACGGTGCCACTTTCTGCCATCAAAAAGTGCTCTCAGCGGAAGCCTTTGGGTACACCTGAACTCCCTGGGGGAGCCTTTACGCAACCCCACACTCAACAGGACTCTGCGTCTTCACTCTTTCCTAACAACCCTAAACATAACCCTAACCGCAACAAGAAGCTCAACCCGAGTTAGACCCGAAAAAACACGTACGGTGACACTTTCTGCCATCAAAAAGTGCTCTCAGCGGAAGCCTTTGGGTACACCTGAACTCCCTGGGGGAGCCTTTACGCAACCCCACACTCAACAGGACTCTGCGTCTTCACTCTTTCCTAACAACCCTAAACATAACCCTAACCGCAACAAGAAGCTCAACCCGAGTTAGACCCGAAAAAACACGTACGGTGCCACTTTCTGCCATCCAAAAGTGCTCTCAGCGGAAGCCTTTGGGTACACCTGAACTCCCTGGGGGAGCCTTTACGCAACCCCACACTCAACAGGACTCTGCGTCTTCACTCTTTCCTAACAACCCTAAACATAACCCTAACCGCAACAAGAAGCTGAACCCGAGTTAGACCCGAAAAAACACGTACGGTGCCACTTTCTGCCATCAAAAAGTGCTCTCAGCGGAAGCCTTTGGGTACACCTGAACTCCCTGGGGGGGCCTTTACGCAACCCCACACTCAACAGGACTCTGCGTCTTCACTCTTTCCTAACAACCCTAAACATAACCCTAACCGCAACAAGAAGCTGAACCCGAGTTAGACCCGAAAAAACACGTACGGTGCCACTTTCTGCCATCAAAAAGTGCTCTCAGCGGAAGCCTTTGGGTACACCTGAACTCCCTGGGGGAGCCTTTACGCAACCCCACACTCAACAGGACTCTGCGTCTTCACTCTTTCCTAACAACCCTAAACATAACCCTAACCGCAACAAGAAGCTGAACCCGAGTTAGACCCGAAAAAACACGTACGGTGCCACTTTCTGCCATCAAAAAGTGCTCTCAGCGGAAGCCTTTGGGTACACCTGAACTCCCTGGGGGAGCCTTTACGCAACCCCACACTCAACAGGACTCTGCGTCTTCACTCTTTCCTAACAACCCTAAACATAACCCTAACCGCAACAAGAAGCTGAACCCGAGTTAGACCCAAAAAAACATGTACGGTGCCACTTTCTGCCATCCAAAAGTGCTCTCAGCGGAAGCCTTTGGGTACACCTGAACTCCCTGGGGGAGCCTTTACGCAACCCCACACTCAACAGGACTCTGTGTCTTCACTCTTTCCTAACAACCCTAAACATAACCCTAACCGCAACAAGAAGCTCAACCCGAGTTAGACCCGAAAAAACACGTACGGTGCCACTTTCTGCCATCAAAAAGTGCTCTCAGCGGAAGCCTTTGGGTACACCTGAACTCCCTGGGGGAGCCTTTACGCAACCCCACACTCAACAGGACTCTGCGTCTTCACTCTTTCCTAACAACCCTAAACATAACCCTAACCGCAACAAGAAGCTGAACCCGAGTTAGACCCGAAAAAACACGTACGGTGCCACTTTCTGCCATCAAAAAGTGCTCTCAGCGGAAGCCTTTGGGTACACCTGAACTCCCTGGGGGAGCCTTTACGCAACCCCGCACTCAACAGGACTCTGAGTCTTCACTCTTTCCTTACAACCCTAAACATAACCCTAACCGCAACAAGAAGGTGAACCCGAGTTAGACCCGAAAAAACCCGAGCCTTTACGCAACCCCTCACTCAACAGAACTCTGTGCCTTCAATATTTCCAAACAACTCTAACCCTAATATTAACACTAAAACTACCACTGCCCCTACAACTAAACCCTAACCAGAACCCTACACCTAACCCTAACTCTAGCCCTAAACACTAAACCTTAAACCCTAAACCCTGAACCCTAACCCTAACCCTAACCCTAACCTTAAATCCTAACACTAAACCCTGACTCAAAACCCTAACCATAACCCTAACCCTAACCGTAACCCTAACCCTAACCCTAACCTCTAAGCCCTAACCCCTAACCTCTAACCATAACCATAACCGTAACCCTAACCCTAACCCTATCCCTAACCCAAACCCTAAACCCTAAACCCTAACCCTAAACCGAACCTAAACACTAACCCTAACCCTAGCCCTATCCCTAATCCTTAACCCTAAACCCTAAACCCTAAACGTAACCCTAACCTTAACCCTAAACCCTAACCCTAGCCTGAACCCTAGCCCTAGACCTAGCCGTAACCCTAATCCAAACCCTAAACCTAGCCCTAACCCTAACTCTATCCCTAGCGCTCACCCTAAACCTAACCCTATCCCTAACCCTTAAACTAACCCTAACCCTAACCCTAATCCTACGCCAAACCCTAAACCCTAACACTAACCATACCCCTACCGCTAACCCTA
>NW_027663747.1:10000-17500 GCF_964034855.1 Anser brachyrhynchus | reverse complement strand
AAAGTGCTCTCAGCGGAAGCCTTTGGGTACACCTGAACTCCCTGGGGGAGCCTTTACGCAACCCCACACTCAACAGGACTCTGCGTCTTCACTCTTTCCTAACAACCCTAAACATAACCCTAACCGCAACAAGAAGCTGAACCCGAGTTAGACCCGAAAAAACACGTACGGTGCCACTTTCTGCCATCAAAAAGTGCTCTCAGCGGAAGCCTTTGGGTACACCTGAACTCCCTGGGGGAGCCTTTACGCAACCCCACACTCAACAGGACTCTGCGTCTTCACTCTTTCCTAACAACCCTAAACATAACCCTAACCGCAACAAGAAGCTGAACCCGAGTTAGACCCGAAAAAACACGTACGGTGCCACTTTCTGCCATCAAAAAGTGCTCTCAGCGGAAGCCTTTGGGTACACCTGAACTCCCTGGGGGAGCCTTTATGCAACCCCACACTCAACAGGACTCTGCGTCTTCACTCTTTCCTAACAACCCTAAACATAACCCTAACCGCAACAAGAAGCTGAACCCGAGTTAGACCCGAAAAAACACGTACGGTGCCACTTTCTGCCATCAAAAAGTGCTCTCAGCGGAAGCCTTTGGGTACACCTGAACTCCCTGGGGGAGCCTTTACGCAACCCCACACTCAACAGGACTCTGCGTCTTCACTCTTTCCTAACAACCCTAAACATAACCCTAACCGCAACAAGAAGCTGAACCCGAGTTAGACCCGAAAAAACACGTACGGTGCCACTTTCTGCCATCAAAAAGTGCTCTCAGCGGAAGCCTTTGGGTACACGTGAACTCCCTGGGGGAGCCTTTACGCAACCCCACACTCAACAGGACTCTGCGTCTTCGCTCTTTCCTAACAACCCTAAACATAACCCTAACCGCAACAAGAAGCTGAACCCGAGTTAGACCCGAAAAAACACGTATGGTGCCACTTTCTGCCATCAAAAAGTGCTCTCAGCGGAAGCCTTTGGGTACACCTGAACTCCCTGGGGGAGCCTTTACGCAACCCCACACTCAACAGGACTCTGCGTCTTCACTCTTTCCTAACAACCCTAAACATAACCCTAACCGCAACAAGAAGCTGAACCCGAGTTAGACCCGAAAAAACACGTACGTTGCCACTTTCTGCCATCAAAAAGTGCTCTCAGCGGAAGCCTTTGGGTACACCTGAACTTCCTGGGGGAGCCTTTACGCAACCCCACACTCAACAGGACTCTGCGTCTTCGCTCTTTCCTAACAACCCTAAACATAAGCCTAACCGGAACAAGAAGCTCAACCCGAGTTAGACCCGAAAAAACACGTACGGTGCCACTTTCTGCCATCAAAAAGTGCTCTCAGCGGAAGCCTTTGGGTACACCTGAACTCCCTGGGGGAGCCTTTACGCAACCCCACACTCAACAGGACTCTGCGTCTTCACTCTTTCCTAACAACCCTAAACATAACCCTAACCGCAACAAGAAGCTGAACCCGAGTTAGACCCGAAAAAACACGTACGATGCCACTTTCTGCCATCAAAAAGTGCTCTCAGCGGAAGCCTTTGGGTACACCTGAACTCCCTGGGGGAGCCTTTACGCAACCGCACACTCAACAGGACTCTGCGTCTTCACTCTTTCCTAACAACCCTAAACATAACCCTAACCGCAACAAGAAGCTGAACCCGAGTTAGACCCGAAAAAACACGTACGGTGCCACTTTCTGCCATCAAAAAGTGCTCTCAGCGGAAGCCTTTGGGTACACCTGAACTCCCTGGGGGAGCCTTTACGCAACCCCACACTCAACAGGACTCTGCGTCTTCACTCTTTCCTAACAACCCTAAACATAACCCTAACCGCAACAAGAAGCTGAACCCGAGTTAGACCCGAAAAAACACGTACGGTGCCACTTTCTGCCATCAAAAAGTGCTCTCAGCGGAAGCCTTTGGGAACACCTGAACTCCCTGGGGGAGCCTTTACACAACCCCACACTCAACAGGACTCTGCGTCTTCACTCTTTCCTAACAACCCTAAACATAACCCTAACCGCAACAAGAAGCTGAACCCGAGTTAGACCCGAAAAAACACGTACGGTGCCACTTTCTGCCATCAAAAAGTGCTCTCAGCGGAAGCCTTTGGGTACACCTGAACTCCCTGGGGGAGCCTTTACGCAACCCCACACTCAACAGGACTCTGCGTCTTCACTCTTTCCTAACAACCCTAAACATAACCCTAACCGCAACAAGAAGCTCAACCCGAGTTAGACCCGAAAAAACACGTACGGTGCCACTTTCTGCCATCAAAAAGTGCTCTCAGCGGAAGCCTTTGGGTACACCTGAACTCCCTGGGGGAGCCTTTACGCAACCCCACACTCAACAGGACTCTGCGTCTTCACTCTTTCCTAACAACCCTAAACATAACCCTAACCGCAACAAGAAGCTCAACCCGAGTTAGACCCGAAAAAACACGTACGGTGCCACTTTCTGCCATCAAAAAGTGCTCTCAGCGGAAGCCTTTGGGTACACCTGAACTCCCTGGGGGAGCCTTTACGCAACCCCACACTCAACAGGACTCTGCGTCTTCACTCTTTCCTAACAACCCTAAACATAACCCTAACCGCAACAAGAAGCTGAACCCGAGTTAGACCCGAAAAAACACGTACGGTGCCACTTTCTGCCATCCAAAAGTGCTCTCAGCGGAAGCCTTTGGGAACACCTGAACTCCCTGGGGGAGCCTTTACACAACCCCACACTCAACAGGACTCTGCGTCTTCACTCTTTCCTAACAACCCTAAACATAAGCCTAACCGGAACAAGAAGCTCAACCCGAGTTAGACCCGAAAAAACACGTACGGTGCCACTTTCTGCCATCAAAAAGTGCTCTCAGCGGAAGCCTTTGGGTACACCTGAACTCCCTGGGGGAGCCTTTACGCAACCCCACACTCAACAGGACTCTGCGTCTTCACTCTTTCCTAACAACCCTAAACATAACCCTAACCGCAACAAGAAGCTCAACCCGAGTTAGACCCGAAAAAACACGTACGGTGACACTTTCTGCCATCAAAAAGTGCTCTCAGCGGAAGCCTTTGGGTACACCTGAACTCCCTGGGGGAGCCTTTACGCAACCCCACACTCAACAGGACTCTGCGTCTTCACTCTTTCCTAACAACCCTAAACATAACCCTAACCGCAACAAGAAGCTCAACCCGAGTTAGACCCGAAAAAACACGTACGGTGCCACTTTCTGCCATCAAAAAGTGCTCTCAGCGGAAGCCTTTGGGTACACCTGAACTCCCTGGGGGAGCCTTTACGCAACCCCACACTCAACAGGACTCTGCGTCTTCACTCTTTCCTAACAACCCTAAACATAACCCTAACCGCAACAAGAAGCTGAACCCGAGTTAGACCCGAAAAAACACGTGCGGTGCCACTTTCTGCCATCAAAAAGTGCTCTCAGCGGAAGCCTTTGGGTACACCTGAACTCCCTGGGGGAGCCTTTACGCAACCCCACACTCAACAGGACTCTGCGTCTTCACTCTTTCCTAACAACCCTAAACATAACCCTAACCGCAACAAGAAGCTGAACCCGAGTTAGACCCGAAAAAACACGTACGGTGCCACTTTCTGCCATCAAAAAGTGCTCTCAGCGGAAGCCTTTGGGAACACCTGAACTCCCTGGGGGAGCCTTTACGCAACCCCACACTCAACAGGACTCTGCGTCTTCACTCTTTCCTAACAACCCTAAACATAACCCTAACCGCAACAAGAAGCTGAACCCGAGTTAGACCCGAAAAAACACGTACGGTGCCACTTTCTGCCATCCAAAAGTGCTCTCAGCGGAAGCCTTTGGGTACACCTGAACTCCCTGGGGGAGCCTTTACGCAACCCCACACTCAACAGGACTCTGCGTCTTCACTCTTTCCTAACAACCCTAAACATAACCCTAACCGCAACAAGAAGCTGAACCCGAGTTAGACCCGAAAAAACACGTACGGTGCCACTTTCTGCCATCAAAAAGTGCTCTCAGTGGAAGCCTTTGGGTACACCTGAACTCCCTGGGGGAGCCTTTACGCAACCCCACACTCAACAGGACTCTGCGTCTTCACTCTTTCCTAACAACCCTAAACATAACCCTAACCGCAACAAGAAGCTGAACCCGAGTTAGACCCAAAAAAACATGTACGGTGCCACTTTCTGCCATCCAAAAGTGCTCTCAGCGGAAGCCTTTGGGTACACCTGAACTCCCTGGGGGAGCCTTTACGCAACCCCACACTCAACAGGACTCTGTGTCTTCACTCTTTCCTAACAACCCTAAACATAACCCTAACCGCAACAAGAAGCTGAACCCGAGTTAGACCCGAAAAAACACGTACGGTGCCACTTTCTGCCATCAAAAAGTGCTCTCAGCGGAAGCCTTTGGGTACACCTGAACTCCCTGGGGGAGCCTTTACGCAACCCCACACTCAACAGGACTCTGCGTCTTCACTCTTTCCTAACAACCCTAAACATAACCCTAACCACAACAAGAAGCTGAACCCGAGTTAGACCCGAAAAAACACGTACGGTGCCACTTTCTGCCATCAAAAAGTGCTCTCAGCGGAAGCCTTTGGGTACACCTGAACTCCCTGGGGGAGCCTTTACGCAACCCCGCACTCAACAGGACTCTGCGTCTTCGCTCTTTCCTTACAACCCTAAACATAACCCTAACCGCAACAAGAAGGTGAACCCGAGTTAGACCCGAAAAAACCCGAGCCTTTACGCAACCCCTCACTCAACAGAACTCTGTGCCTTCAATATTTCCAAACAACTCTAACCCTAATATTAACACTAAAACTACCACTGCCCCTACAACTAAACCCTAACCAGAACCCTACACCTAACCCTAACTCTAGCCCTAAACACTAAACCTTAAACCCTAAACCCTGAACCCTAACCCTAACCCTAACCCTAACCTTAAATCCTAACACTAAACCCTGACTCAAAACCCTAACCATAACCCTAACCCTAACCGTAACCCTAACCCTAACCCTAACCCTAACCTCTAAGCCCTAACCCCTAACCTCTAACCATAACCATAACCGTAACCCTAACCCTAACCCTATCCCTAACCCAAACCCTAAACCCTAAACCCTAACCCTAAACCGAACCTAAACACTAACCCTAACCCTAGCCCTATCCCTAATCCTTAACCCTAAACCCTAAACCCTAAACCCTAAACGTAACCCTAACCTTAACCCTAAACCCTAACCCTAGCCTGAACCCTAGCCCTAGACCTAGCCGTAACTCTAATCCAAACCCTAAACCTAGCCCTAACCCTAACTCTAACCCTAGCGCTCACCCTAAACCTAACCCTATCCCTAACCCTTAAACTAACCCTAACCCTAACCCCCTAGCGCTCACCCCTAAACCTAACCCTATCCCTAACCCTTAAACTAACCCTAACCCTAACCCTAATCCCTACAGCCAAACCCTAACCCTAAACCATACCCTCAGCTACTAACCTAACCCCTAACCCTAAACCCTAACCCTAACCCCTAACTCTACCTAACCAACTAATCCTAACCCTAACCCTAACCCTAACCCTAACCCTAACCCTAACCCTAACCCTAACCCTAACCCTAACCCTAACCCTAACCCTAACCCTAACCCTAACCCTAACCCTAACCCTAACCCTAACCCTAACCCTAACCCCTAACCCTAATGGATCTAACCCTAAGACCCTAACCCTAACCCTAACCCTAACCCTAACCCTAACCCTAACCCTAACCCTAACCCTAACCCTAACCCCTAACCCTAATGGATCTAACCCTAAGACCCTAACCCTAACCCTAACCCTAACCCTAACCCTAACCCTAACCCCTAACCCTAATGGATCTAACCCTAAGACCCTAACCCTAACCCTAACCCTAACCCTAACCCTAACCCTAACCCTAACCCTAACCCTAACCCTAACCCTAACCCTAACCCTAACCCTAACCCTAACCCTAAACCCTAACCCTAACCCTAACCCTAACCCTAACCCTAACCCTAACCCTAACCCTAACCCTAACCCTAACCCTAACCCTAACCGGATCTAACCCTAACCCTAACCCTAACCCTAACCCTAACCCTAACCCTAACCCTAATCCTAACCCTAACCCTAACCCTAACCCTAACCCTAACCCTAACCCTAACCCTAACCCTAACCCTAACCCTAACCCTAACCCTAACCCTAACGATAACCCTAACCCTAACCCTAACCCTAACCCTAACCCTAACCCTAACCCCTAACCCTAACCCTAACCCTAACCCCTAACCCGAACCCGAACCCTAACCCTAACCCTAACCCTAACCCTAACCCTAACCCTAACCCTAACCCTAACCCTAACCCTAACCCTAACCCTAACCCTAACCCAAACCCTAACCCTAACCCTAACCCTAACCCTAACCCTAACCCTAACCCTAACCCTAACCCTAACCCTAACCCTAACCCTAACCCTAAACCCTAACCCTAACCCTAACCCTAACCCTAACCCTAACCCTAACCCTAACCCTAACCCTAACCCTAACCCTAACCCTAACCCTAACCCTAACCCTAACCCTAACCCTGAACTCCCTGGGGGAGCCTTTATGCAACCCCACACTCAACAGGACTCTGCGTCTTCACTCTTTCCTAACAACCCTAAACATAACCCTAACCGCAACAAGAAGCTGAACCCGAGTTAGACCCGAAAAAACACGTACGGTGCCACTTTCTGCCATCCAAAAGTGCTCTCAGCGGAAGCCTTTGGGTACACGTGAACTCCCTGGGGGAGCCTTTACGCAACCCCACACTCAACAGGACTCTGCGTCTTCACTCTTTCCTAACAACCCTAAACATAACCCTAACCGCAACAAGAAGCTGAACCCGAGTTAGACCCGAAAAAACACGTACGGTGCCACTTTCTGCCATCAAAAAGTGCTCTCAGCGGAAGCCTTTGGGTACACCTGAACTCCCTGGGGGAGCCTTTACGCAACCCCGCACTCAACAGGACTCTGCGTCTTCACTCTTTCCTAACAACCCTAAACATAACCCTAACCGCAACAAGAAGCTGAACCCGAGTTAGACCCGAAAAAACACGTACGGTGCCACTTTCTGCCATCAAAAAGTGCTCTCAGCGGAAGCCTTTGGGTACACCTGAACTCCCTGGGGGAGCCTTTACGCAACCCCACACTCAACAGGACTCTGCGTCTTCACTCTTTCCTAACAACCCTAAACATAACCCTAACCGCAACAAGAAGCTGAACCCGAGTTAGACCCGAAAAAACACGTACGGTGCCACTTTCTGCCATCAAAAAGTGCTCTCAGCGGAAGCCTTTGGGTACACCTGAACTCCCTGGGGGAGCCTTTACGCAACCCCACACTCAACAGGACTCTGCGTCTTCACTCTTTCCTAACAACCCTAAACATAACCCTAACCGCAACAAGAAGCTCAACCCGAGTTAGACCCGAAAAAACACGTACGGTGCCACTTTCTGCCATCAAAAAGTGCTCTCAGCGGAAGC
>NW_027663747.1:2500-5000 GCF_964034855.1 Anser brachyrhynchus | reverse complement strand
AAGCCTTTGGGTACACCTGAACTCCCTGGGGGAGCCTTTACGCAACCCCACACTCAACAGGACTCTGCGTCTTCACTCTTTCCTAACAACCCTAAACATAACCCTAACCGCAACAAGAAGCTGAACCCGAGTTAGACCCGAAAAAACACGTACGGTGCCACTTTCTGCCATCCAAAAGTGCTCTCAGCGGAAGCCTTTGGGTACACCTGAACTCCCTGGGGGAGCCTTTACGCAACCCCACACTCAACAGGACTCTGCGTCTTCGCTCTTTCCTAACAACCCTAAACATAACCCTAACCGCAACAAGAAGCTGAACCCGAGTTAGACCCGAAAAAACACGTACGGTGCCACTTTCTGCCATCAAAAAGTGCTCTCAGCGGAAGCCTTTGGGTACACCTGAACTCCCTGGGGGAGCCTTTACGCAACCCCACACTCAACAGGACTCTGCGTCTTCACTCTTTCCTAACAACCCTAAACATAACCCTAACCGCAACAAGAAGCTGAACCCGAGTTAGACCCGAAAAAACACGTACGGTGCCACTTTCTGCCATCCAAAAGTGCTCTCAGCGGAAGCCTTTGGGTACACCTGAACTCCCTGGGGGAGCCTTTACGCAACCCCACACTCAACAGGACTCTGCGTCTTCACTCTTTCCTAACAACCCTAAACATAACCCTAACCGCAACAAGAAGCTGAACCCGAGTTAGACCCGAAAAAACACGTACGGTGCCACTTTCTGCCATCAAAAAGTGCTCTCAGCGGAAGCCTTTGGGTACACCTGAACTCCCTGGGGGAGCCTTTATGCAACCCCACACTCAACAGGACTCTGCGTCTTCACTCTTTCCTAACAACCCTAAACATAACCCTAACCGCAACAAGAAGCTGAACCCGAGTTAGACCCGAAAAAACACGTACGATGCCACTTTCTGCCATCAAAAAGTGCTCTCAGCGGAAGCCTTTGGGTACACCTGAACTCCCTGGGGGAGCCTTTACGCAACCGCACACTCAACAGGACTCTGCGTCTTCACTCTTTCCTAACAACCCTAAACATAACCCTAACCGCAACAAGAAGCTGAACCCGAGTTAGACCCGAAAAAACACGTACGGTGCCACTTTCTGCCATCAAAAAGTGCTCTCAGCGGAAGCCTTTGGGTACACCTGAACTCCCTGGGGGAGCCTTTACGCAACCCCACACTCAACAGGACTCTGCGTCTTCACTCTTTCCTAACAACCCTAAACATAACCCTAACCGCAACAAGAAGCTGAACCCGAGTTAGACCCGAAAAAACACGTACGGTGCCACTTTCTGCCATCAAAAAGTGCTCTCAGCGGAAGCCTTTGGGTACACCTGAACTCCCTGGGGGAGCCTTTACGCAACCCCGCACTCAACAGGACTCTGCGTCTTCACTCTTTCCTAACAACCCTAAACATAACCCTAACCGCAACAAGAAGCTGAACCCGAGTTAGACCCGAAAAAACACGTACGGTGCCACTTTCTGCCATCAAAAAGTGCTCTCAGCGGAAGCCTTTGGGTACACCTGAACTCCCTGGGGGAGCCTTTACGCAACCCCACACTCAACAGGACTCTGCATCTTCACTCTTTCCTAACAACCCTAAACATAACCCTAACCGCAACAAGAAGCTGAACCCGAGTTAGACCCGAAAAAACACGTACGGTGCCACTTTCTGCCATCAAAAAGTGCTCTCAGCGGAAGCCTTTGGGTACACCTGAACTCCCTGGGGGAGCCTTTACGCAACCCCACACTCAACAGGACTCTGCGTCTTCACTCTTTCCTAACAACCCTAAACATAACCCTAACCGCAACAAGAAGCTCAACCCGAGTTAGACCCGAAAAAACACGTACGGTGCCACTTTCTGCCATCAAAAAGTGCTCTCAGCGGAAGCCTTTGGGTACACCTGAACTCCCTGGGGGAGCCTTTACGCAACCCCACACTCAACAGGACTCTGCGTCTTCGCTCTTTCCTAACAACCCTAAACATAACCCTAACCGCAACAAGAAGCTGAACCCGAGTTAGACCCGAAAAAACACGTACGGTGCCACTTTCTGCCATCAAAAAGTGCTCTCAGCGGAAGCCTTTGGGTACACCTGAACTCCCTGGGGGAGCCTTTACGCAACCCCACACTCAACAGGACTCTGCGTCTTCACTCTTTCCTAACAACCCTAAACATAACCCTAACCGCAACAAGAAGCTGAACCCGAGTTAGACCCGAAAAAACACGTACGGTGCCACTTTCTGCCATCAAAAAGTGCTCTCAGCGGAAGCCTTTGGGTACACCTGAACTCCCTGGGGGAGCCTTTACGCAACCCCACACTCAACAGGACTCTGCGTCTTCACTCTTTCCTAACAACCCTAAACATAACCCTAACCGCAACAAGAAGCTGAACCCGAGTTAGACCCGAAAAAACACGTACGGTGCCACTTTCTGCCATCAAAAAGTGCTCTCAGCGGAAGCCTTTGGGTACACGTGAACTCCCTGGG